>NC_071106.1:7455000-7747500 GCF_024256425.1 Clarias gariepinus | reverse complement strand
TTGGCCTAGAAAAGGTGGGGGGGCTGGGGGAGGATAAATCTGCGAACATAATAATGTATAATTTCATGCTTGATTAGTGTGTTTTTTTTTTTGTCGTGTAAGGCGGGAGGATAGAAAAGCAAAGCATCATTAGGTTGGGTATACACATTTTATATACTTGTGTCATAGTTAAGGTTCCTTGTGTTGCCTTTGCCAGCCTCCAAGGAGCTTCGATATCAGTTTTATTACACATAAACCAAGAGTTATTACATTAAATCTGCTAGCAAGGTGCGGTGTTTGTTGTGTTGTTCAGGAAATGGTGTGAGAAATTTGTTCGGCTTCTGAATCACCTGGGTAAGACAGACAATAAGAAACACTAGAAGAGTGCTTTTCTCTGAGATACTTTAAAACCATGCCAGAATTATTATCACGACAAGTTTGACTCAAATGTTCCTGAGGCTGATTTATTTATTGAATTACATGGAAGAGGTAGTGCGGTGAATAAGGTGTTGGACTACTAATCGGAAGGTACTTGGTTCAAAGCCCCGAGCCCCACCAAGTCGCCACTATTGGGCCCTTAATCTCAACTGCTCTGGTGTATAAATAAAAATGTAAGTCACTCTGGAAAGGGTAGGGGTGTAAATATAATTACAATTACTCAGAAATTCTAAAGAACCCGTAGAGATGAGCAAGCAACGGTTAAAGGATGAAACAACTGCTCTTTGCTTCCCCTTATTTGCAGCGATGGTACTGTTTCAGGGAAACAGGACATTATTTAGAACTAGTCATAATTACCATTAATTCGAGTAATGAGCCATACGGAAATTCCTGAATGCACTGCAAAAAGACAATAGTCAAGTCATGTCTTTATCATATGTAACCATCCATCCACCCATTTATCCATCCATGTGTCCATCCATCACTCAACAGAGCTGATTTAGCTGTTTCTTCTTCTAGAGCGTACACCATTTAATCAGCCATAACATTAAACTACACATCAGTTAGTTTAATGTGGTGGTTCAAACGGTTATGGCTGTGGGTAAGGGGATTGCTGATCGGACGGTCGGGGGGCCCTTAGCCGTATCTGCTCCAGGGACTCTGTATCTTCTCTGACCCCATCTTCCTAACTGGGATATACAAAAAAACAACAACATCATTTTACTGCACTAGAAGGTACTTGTGACAAATTATTGAATTTATTTATCATACTGTTACTGTTTGGGTCCCCTTGTGCCAATGACTTGGTCTGGTGTTGTGTCTAGCAGCAAATCCTTTGGGTGATGTGGGGTGTTGGGTGGATCCTTCACGAATCAGACTTGCTTGCCCAGCATATCCCATGGATCCTCTATCGGATTAGGAACTGGGAAAGTTGGAGGCCGGATCAACAGATGGGCTGGCATTTGATCCCCAAAGGCATAAACGAGTCTTGAGTGCCCATGATCTTGTCACATGTATACTGATATATAATTGATAATGAATGTTAGTCAATTTACCTGGCAGTGGTGTTAGCGTTGTGGCTAACTGCAGTATGTAAGGTTGTTTAGACTAAAGTTTTGTATTGAAACCAAGGGTCCGTTCTTCGTACGTCGCTAACTCAGTTAGCTGGATTTGATTGTTGTGGATTTGTCCTGATCTCGGATTGTTTTGTTCTTTGATTCGCTTCTTGCATTTGCTGTCATAGCAACATATCCGTAAGCTTGAACCTGCTCGGGAGCAGGTTTATTTCATGTAAACAGGATTTAGGCTGCGCTCCTGCCGGGTTATGATTGGGTGAAATGGCGAGGTCACATCTGATTGGTTAAAGAGCACGACTGACGCGCACTGGAAAAAGAAAAGGATCTTGCATATATATACCAATATATATATAATCGCTATCAAATATTATATTAAAACATAAATTCGTAAAAAAAATAAAATAGGTTTATTAATATCAAATATGATATTACTATTATAATAAACCCTAGGCACGAGACAGCCGTCAAGACCATTAATACAAATTCTTGTATAATGTTTATTTTGTAACACATTTATCTTTCAGGGGTTTGTCATAAAAATATGCAAATAAATAATTATATATAATAAAAATAAATATTTTTTATAATGATAAATTGGATGAAACTAATTTTATTATAAAATAAACAATATAAAAGTATACATGTTGTATTTAAAAATATATATCTTTCTATTTTTTCATATACAACATATTTATTTTCATATTGCTTATTTTATTTTATTGTCTCATGTAATTTGTAAACCATTAACCTATGAATTTATGTTCTAATATAATATTTGATAGCGATTATGTAGGAGGGGGGCAATCCATGGCGGGGGGGCATTTCAGCGCATAACACGTGTTACAAAACGCTCTTTTTCCATTTCCTCAACCAATCGGAGGGCTTGTGATCAGTGTTTCTACTGTCGATGCATATCGCCTTTTAAACCAACGCACGAACGCGCAATAATCCTAGACAACCCAATCCAGCTCTACTAATCATCAACAACAGATGAGCTCGAAGAACCAACTTAGATCATAATTAGCACGATGATCTCATCTTAGATGTGTCAATTCATCTCGGATGTGTTAAGCGACCTACGAAGAACGGACCCCTGATCTGTATTTTCAGTTGTGTTTGAGATAGGAAAACAAAGGTTCCAGATTGAGTTCTCCATGAGCAGAAAAAGAATTAAACGTATTATTTTCTGGTTGCTACTATGGAGCTTAAACTGTTGAGATACGTTAGAATTAACATTCAAGAAGGCTGAGAGACAAAGCTAGCCAGGGATCCTTGAATTCACCTTTGCTCCTTTAGGACTCCCCATATTGTCATTAGTATTATTAAGAATCTCAGAGATCCCATCATCATCATCACCAAGAATTTCCAAAATCTTTTCTGTGTTATAAAGCATCCAAGAACAATTGCATCAGAATCCAAAATCCTGAATCCAGAAATTAGTTTTATATTAGCAGGAATCCCCAAAATCTCCTCTATGTATTCATGAATCTCAGGAACCCCTCTGAAATTGTCAGGAATTCCAAGCAATCTCTTCAGTGTCATCAGGAATTCCAAAAAAATTCCTTAAGATCAGGAATCTCCTTTACATAATCCACACTGAGGGGCATTCAAGCTCAAGCCCAGGCACCACCAAACTGCCACTGTTGACCCCTTGAGCAAGGCCCTAAACCCTATCTGGTCCATGACTGCCACATCCTGGCTGACCCCAGCTTCATCAGGTATACCAGGAATCTCTTTTACATCATCAGGGATCCCCCAAATCTCTAAAACATAGTCAATAATCTCAGGAATCCTCCTGACTCATTTAGGAAACTATAAATTCTCACCAATCAGCAACCCCGGGAAAATTCTGCAGCATCTCTACAAATCCCCAAACTCTCCTTAAGCCCATCCAAGAAGTTAAAATTCCTTCTGAACTTTCCTAAACATCATTAAGGATCTTTTACATCTGCGTAAAATCACCTAAAATGCCCCTAGTGTAAACACAGGTTGCAGAAATACTCTCAATATGTTTAGGATTCCCAGAAATCTTCTCCTCTTGAATTCTAGGCACATTATCCGGAAGTCTTGAGAGCTCTTAATTGTCATCAGGAAACCATGAAATCCTCTAAACATCACCACAGTTCCCAGAACTCTCCTTAACATCATCAGCAATCATGAAAAAAAAATTGTCTTAACACTGACAGCAATCTCTGTGCCAACATAATCAGGAAACCTTGAACCATCATAAACACAATCAGGAATCCTGAACAACATCATTTGAAACATTTAAAGCGAATTATATACACTTTGGCTGGGTTCATAACAACAAGCGGGCTAAATGATTTGAAACACAGAGCAGGAAAAAAACAAAACTTAACACAACTCAAGGCATACGAAAGGAAACTAATAATTCTACATTCACATGAAAAAGCACTTGGGGCGTGGCTCTTCTATGAGGTCAGAGTGGACTGGCCAGCCTGACTGGGTTAAGCTGGAAGGCTTACCTAATGTGAATAGAAGAGTATCTCTGAATGTCCCGGCAGATGGGCTACAAAAGCAGAAGATCATATTGGGTTCCTCTCCAGATGGTGGACCCATGCAACTTGTTGATCTGGAACCGGTGGATCTGCCGCAATCAAAATGTAGCAAGTTTTGGGGCTGACCCAACCTACTCTGGGTCAGCAGTTCTGGCTGATGATAGCAGAGTAATGATGTTTGGATGGTTTTCTTCTTAGAAACTGGACCTCTGTACACCAATCAATCATTGCTCGGATACCACAGTAATCAGTCTGGTTTTGTTGTTTAACACATGCATGACTTTTTAACCACAGTTCTTCAAATCTTTCAGGATAATGAAGCAAGAGAGCTCAAGTTATCTCAAAATGGCCTCCCAGTCCCCGGATCAGTACTTAGTAAAGTGTAGTAGAAGATGTGGAAGATTCACAGCATGATGTTGCAGCTGAAAATCGTCATTTTGCAGTGACATCAACATGGACGAGAAGCTCGAAGGAATGTTTCCGACACCCTGTGGATTCCATTCCATGAAGAGTCTTGGGGCTTGTGTGCAAGGTGTTCCTAATAAAGTGGCTAGTGTGTGGTAATAGCCTTTAAAGCAAAACAGAAGGCTAGATTTGAAACCTCAGCAAACACAAAGACCAGAGAGTTATAAACACTAGAAATCTCAAAACCAGGACTCGGTCTAAACGCATAACAGACAAGGGGACAAAGCCAGGACTAGGGATAATCAACAGGCAAGAAAACAATTAGTTGCAAAGCTGAGCGCAGACTAAATATTTGTGTGGATGTTTCGAGGATTTTGTGATGAGCTGGGAAACAAGTGTTAAGAATCAAGAGAGGTGGAAAGCTAAGCACACTCTGCTGCTAAGGGTTGGGTCGAAGCTGAGTCAAAGCTGAGACATGGACTTCATTACGACTTCGGGAATCCTACACGTATACGTTACAGGAATCCTAGAAATGTCTTAAACATCGCCAGGAGTTTCCAGCAATCCTCCTAACATCACCGATATCCAGAAAGAGCAGACACACTCTCTCATCATGCCTCAGGTGTGTCTAAAGTGAGCTCGGTCACCAGGCATGATGTCATTCTGCGGCATGATCTTCTCCAAATCGAGTGACATCATCTCACTAGCTCGTGCTGCGATAACAAAAATAAGGCATCGAGTAAAGGAGGCAAGGCTTTTTTTTAAATTTTTTCAGCCTTTTCTCGCAGCCTTTGTGTGGACCATGGTGTGCATGATTTTTTATTTATATTCCCTTCTTGTTCCAGATTTATCTCACAACAGGATGATTCTGTACATCATAGAGACATCGTCTAGACGTACACATTACCTTTGTTTTTTATGTCATTGTTTGTGAAAGGTGATTAGATTTTATTCCAATTATTAAATAAAAAAAACTTTATGGAAGAAAAACCTGAGGAAGAAAAATCCCACCCTTGTTCCAAAACAAAACTAGAGTTCAAACTGTGAATCCGGCAACCCTATGCGTAAAAGAATGAGTGCTTTTGCAGCTTTTATTTGTATGTTTATTGATTTTTCTTTTCTTTAGATCCCCGCACGAGCGTTCTGCCTCACCTCTTCCCGCCGCTCTCTATTAACGCGCATGTAGACAATCGATTCATTTACGCCGTACGACTCCTCGGCTCTGTTCGCTCCCCGCAGGCCGCAGTTTGTGCATTAGTACCGTTCGTGTCTGCGTGGGTGATGGCATCCGAGTCACATCGCATGCCCTGCCTTTCCTGATCTGCTGGTTTGTAATCAGACACCGAAGCAATTCAGTTTCAGCCGTCAGTCCACATCATGTAGCAGTGCAAACAATTACACAGAGCTTCACTACCGTACGTTCAAGGAAGCACGAGTCTCTGTTTTGAGTTTATCTTCGTTCTTTTGTCATGATACGCTAGAGGAAGAATGCTGTGATAAATTTCCAGCATAATCAGAATAGCTGAACTCTGACATGAGGCTGTAAGACTGTCTCTATGTCAAAGGTGAAAATAGATGCTGGTAAGCACGTGCTTAGCTGGGCTACCGATTAGAAAAGTTTAACGCGTAATACTTTCCAGGAGCAAGGTGTTAACACCACCGCTGCTTTAGATGTGAATTACATTACGCATTTTAACGCATTGGTGGCCCAGCCACTGGTTGGAAGCTTCCCACTCACACTGGAGACTTCTTCCAGATGTTTTTCAATACACATCTAAATATCCATCTCTTTATATACAAACCCTTACCATCGCAAGAGATATAATGATATATATCTTAAATAAATGTCTATCTATATCTTTCTTAAACCCTCATAGTTAGTAGATGACTGACAGGCATGGCTAATGACATCAATGCTTTAAGGGAAAGATATGTTGCTGATAACAACAAGTACTTGCAACACACATCTGCATAAGCACGCACCCACTTCTACACAATACTTAGCCTAAAAGGCATGTCTTTGGACTGCAGAGGAAACCCACCAAGCATGAGGAGAACATGAAAACACCAAGCACACAGACCGGACGCGAGATTCGACCTTCCTATCCCGGATGCCCTTTCTGACAAAACCCTCCCATTCTATCCGAGCTTGGGTCAGGCACTGAATGCAGTGGCTGGGTAGTATGGGGGAGTGGTAACCCACCAACGACGGAACTCAAACCCAAAAAAACAACCAAGAGTCTTAGCTGACTGAGCCACCACTGGCCGAGTTAAGTTCAGCCATTATTCATCACATATATCCCTTTATTACTAGGCTGGGGGTCAAAGCACAAGGCCAGTAATTATACAGCTCTCCTGGAGCAAACCTGGGTCTCCTGGGTTATGGGCCTTGCCCGAGGGCCCAAAAGCGGCAACGTGGTGGAGCTGTGCCTCAAACCATCAACCTTCCAATCAGTAACTCAGTCTTAACCACTGAGCACAGTGAAATAATTTTGTTTGCATATTCCAGTTAGGAAACTGGGGTCAGGGTCAGCTGAAATACAGCACCCCTGGAGCAGATAGGGTTTAGAGTCGTGCTCAACGGCTCAACAGTGGAAGCCTGGCAATGCTTGGTCGGCTGGATAAACTGTTTAGGGTATGGGTTACTGATCGCATGGTCTGGGGTTCTAACCTTGCGGTCAGTAACCCATACCCTTAACCGTTTGAGGCACCACCGGCACATTTTGAGCTACATTTCCAGGCAAGATAAACAGAGCACTTTGATTCACTTCTCTTCAGAGCTGTGCTCAGGGTTACCAGATATCTGCAAATATAATATATCCATCCCAGATATCTGAAAAACGGCACAAAAATCGATAGTTTTTGGAAAGTTTCCCAAAATGTGGTGGTTATACTGATTTTTTTATTTCTTCCCTGCTCTGTATGTGATCTAAGTTAACAGTTTTGTTATATGATACACTGCGCCGCTCAATACGTGCTAAATTAGTTTGATTTCCATTGTAAGTGCACAAACTTCTCCTAATGCAAATGAAACCATAACGGTTGAGCAGCGTCATGTCGCGCTACAGCAGCGGTTTGATGAAACCAATTTAGAGACAAAATGTGTTTGGAACATTTAAGCTCTTGAAAGAAGCATGGGTCTTCAGAAGTATTAAACCTGGGAAGGATATATTACATGACATCATCGTCTTCCACCATAAGTAATGACTTCGTCATGGCTTGTCTGGGGATTTAGAGTGTAGATTTCAGCAATTGCGCAAACACAAACTTTTAGAGTCAAAGAACCAGAGGTTTGTTGGCGGTCTATGAAAAGCAGAGAGAGAGAGAGAAACACAGAATAAATTAGTGTCAGCTGGTGCAAATTTTTTTTGGGGGGGCGCAAACAAAAATAAAATGAAACTTTTAATAATCGCCTGTAAATAGCCATAAGAAGTGCTGGAAAAGCACCAAGTGTAAGTTCGGCCGCGATCACTTGACTGCTACTCAATTAGAAGATCAGGTTCAAGTTCTTTAATTGTTTTTTTCCGCCTTGCGAAGAGGAATTTTAGCAAAGAAATTACAGAATGTTCTCTTATATTTAGCTGCTTCCACATCAATCACATTTCAATACATTAACTAACCATCTGCTTACCGTTAATAAGACTTGTTAAGAATGGTCCAATCACATGAGCCCAAATTTGTTAAAACAATATTAACAAAAGTGGGAGGGTCCCGGGCGCACAGTGCTCCGCCCCAAGGATGATTTGAAAAAATCCAATTAGAGTTCAGCCTCAAATCACATGTTTTTCAAAAATGTACGTCCCTACATAGACACTCGTTTGTCCGGTGCCCCGCGTACACAAACGTAATAAATTATACTAAGAAATACAGCAGAATATTGTAACTTATTGACCTTATTTAATTATTAAAATAAATAATTATTATGTTAAATAATTACTTGTTAAAGTAGCATTCTTCTCTGCGCCCCAGCGCCCCTTATTGACTGGCCGCCACTGGACTGAATCACAGATGGTTATCTTTGTTTAGACTGTGAATACTTTTGGTCTGAGGAGGAGGAGGAGGAGGAGGAGGAGTGTAAATACTGTAGTGCACCTCAGGTGTTAAGCAGGTGTGTGTTTGTAAAGGAGGTGTATCATACTCTACAGTAGGTTTAACGCAGGTCTCGCAGTAACACAATGCCTTTAAATGTCCCCATTGTCACCTGAATATTAATAAAGAACCTAAATATTTCCTTTAATGGACTGAGGTTCAGGTTCAGGTTCCGGTCAGGTTCAGGTTCAGGTGTAAGTATAGACTTTATTGTCTACAGTAATCGTTATAGCAGTGGAATGTCCCCTGCACTCGTCTTGGCCTCAAGTGCCACGCCCACAAACCGAGTCCGGTGTCCTTTCACAAACAGCCACGAAGCCGGTCGATGTGTGTGTGTGTGTGTGTGTAACACCACTGAAGTTGTACATGTTCTTCCCTCTTCCATGTCGAGTTGAACTGATGCACCAGACGAGCAATCCTTCATGAAGAGCAGACACAATATACAGCGTCCTACACAACACAACAAAACACAACACAAAAAGTACACAAAAACAACAACACAATATACAGCATCCTACACAACACAACACAAAACATACACCAAACAACAACACAATTTACAGCACCTTACACAACCCAATACAACACAACACAAAAGTACACAAAAACAACACAATATACAGCATCCTACACAACACAATACAACACAAAAAGTACACAAAACAACACAATATACAGCAACCTACACAACACAACACAACACAACAACAGGTATGCCAAACAACAACACAATTTACAGCATCCTACACAACAAAATACAGCACAAAAAGTACACAAAATTATGCAATATACAGCATCCTACACAACAAAATACAGCACAAAAAGTACACAAAAACAACAACACAATATACAGTATCCTACACAATACAACACAAAAGGTACACCAAACAACAACACGATTTACAGCACCTTACACAACCCAATACAATACAACACAAAAAGTACACAAAAACAACACAATATACAGCATCCTACAAAACACAACACAACACAACACAAAAACAACACAATATACAGCATCCTACAAAACACAACACAACACAATTCCAGCACCTTACACAACCCAATACAACACAACACAAAAAGTACACAAAAACAACATATTATATAGCATCCTACACAACATAAAAAGTACACAAAAACAACACAATATACAGCATCCTACACAACACAACAGGTATGCCAAACAACAACACAATTTACAGCACCTTACACAACCCAATACAACACAACACAAAAAGTACACAAAAACAACAACACAAAATACAGCGTCCTACACAACACAACACAACGAAACACAAAAAGTACCCAATACAACACAACACAAAAAGTACACAAAACAACACAATATACAGCAACCTACACAACACAACACAACACAAAAAGTACACAAAAACAACACATTATATATTGCATCCTACACAACACCATACAACACAAACAGTACCCCAAAACAACACAATGCACGGAAGTTGTACATGTTCTTCCCTCTTCCATGTCCGTGTTATTAGTTACTACTGCATCCTACACAACACAAGACAAAAAGCACACAAAAACAACACAATATATGGCATCCTATATACAAAGTACACAAAAACAACAACACAATCTATTGCATCCTCCACAACTCAAAAGAATACAACACAAGAAGTACACAAGAACAACAACACAATATACAGCATCTTACACAACACAATGCAACACAACACAAACCAACATACAGTGTGCTACACAACAACTGCACAACACAAACATCACTGCAGAAACACACAGTTATGGTGATGTCAATTAACATTTCTGTGCACCTTAACCCTAACTCCTAGAATTCCCTAAACTGAGTTCGCTTCAGAATAATGCATTGTGGGTATTCTTGTGTAAAAAAAAAAAAAAAAAAATCATGGCCTGAAAAAGTGCATTCCATCTCAGATCTGAGGGATTATGAAAACCAAATGTTATCAAAGGAGCTGTGCGTTCCAGACTTCACATGTGGACTTCAGATGCACACACACACACACACACACTGTAGTGTAGGTATTCCAGCAGCAGGGAGGAGGTTCGTTCCTCATGCCTATCTGCACTCGAGTGTAATTGGTACTTAGTTCTCGCCAGAGCCGCAGGAATTCTGTCAGAAACGTCCGAAAACTTCTCACCTACACGCTAATGTGTGAGGAGAAACACCAGCAGGAGAGAAGAAGAGAGGGATTACACAAGACCGAGCCCGGCAAGAAGAAGGGAAAGATTGGCCTAGGAGAGAGAGAGGTCAAAGTGGAAGGATAAAGAGAGCAGGAATAAAAAATATGAACAAGAAGAACAAGAATGTAAGTCAGGAAAAGGAAGAGGAAAAGAGGTAGAACTCACGCGAAAGGAAGAAGAAGGAAGAAAAGATACAGTAAGAAGTAACAGAGTAAGAGGAGTATGTAAGAAAGGAAAGGAAAACAGATAGAGGATAAGAGCAAGATTGAAAGGACTGAAGAGCACGGGGAGGGAAAAAAGAAAAAAAGGAGGAGAACATCATGGTAAGCAGGAAAAGGTAAATGAAGAGAGAAGCAGGAAAAAAGGGGGAAAAAAGGGAAAAAGAGTAAAGAGGAAGAAAATAAATAAATGGACAACAGTTTTTAAAATAAAGAGATCAAGAAAATGCAGGATAAGAGGTAGAAAGGAAAGTAAAAAAAAGAAGTGGACGCGGGAAAAAGAGAGAAAAGATCAAAGGAAAAAAGAATTGGAAGGAAGGAGAAGTAAAGGAAAAGACTGGCATAGAAAAAAAAACAAGAAACAAGAAAAGAACAATAGATGTGGAGGAAAAGAAAAAATAAGAAACAGAATGTATGCAAGAAAAGGAAAGGAATGGAGAGAAGAGGGAAAGGGGGTAGCAAAAAATAAGAATGGAGATACTACTGTATATATCTGGGCAAAGAAGAAAGTAATGAAGAGAAGGAGAACAGCATGGGAAGGAAAGAAAAAGATGTGGACATGGGATATGAACTGGAGACACAGGAAAGGAAAGTAAAGGAAAGCAAGAAGGATAGGCAACTGAAAGACCTTGAGGAAACTTGCAAGAAGAAAGAAGGGAATAAATGAAGTAACACAATGGAAAGGTGAAGAACAATAATAAAAAAAGAAAAGGAAGAAAAGAGCGAGAAAGGAAACGATGATGATGATATTAGGAAAAGGAAACTGGTGGGGAAGTAACTGTAATGAAGGAAAGAAACCAGGAAGAACTTGAGGAAAGGGCAAGAAGAACATAAAGTCAGAAGAAGAAGAAACAGAAGGTCAGGAACGGAACTGTAAACAAACAGAACAAGAAGAAAAGGATGACAGAGGTAGAATGTAGAAGGAGGTAAAACCTAAACAAAAAGAAGGATGGAAGGAACAGATGGAGAAGAGCAGGAAAGGAAAGCGGGAAGAGGGTGAGAGTGAGAGGAGAAAAGCACAGTAAGGAAGGAAAACAGGAAACAGGCAGAGAAAACAGGAAAGGAAATGATAACGAAGAGCAAAACAGGAACAAGATGAGAGTAAGAGGAGGAGAAAAGGAAGAAATAAGGAAAAGGTGAATAATGATGAAAGAAATAAAAGGAAAAAAAAGGAAAAAAGATGAGGACAGCAGGAGGAGAAAAACGGACAAGGAAATGAGTAGAAGTCACGAAGAGGCTGAAAGGAGATGATTGGACCGTAGGAAGAGAGGTGATGAGGAGAAGAAGAAGAAGAAATAGAGAGATGCAGTGTTTAATAGGAGTGAAGGACATCTAGAGTGAGAGGGAGAGACGTGGGACGCCGACGAAAATAGAGCATTGCAGTGTGACTAAGACGCTAATTACATGGAAGAGCATTCTAACACGCAGCAGTGAGAGAGAGAGAGAGAGAAAGAGAGAGAGAGAACATTCTTTTCCTCTTCAGTGCATAACTAATAAAATGCTCCATTCACAGAAACTGCCTCGAGGACGATGCTGATCTAACACTGCCTTCATTTCCTCTACGGTGTTTCTAAATCAGCCAGTGTGTGTGTGTGTGTGTGTGTGTGTGTGTGTTCAGGGAATGTGCTTTTGTGATCATTTCAGCAGAAAATGACAGAATGTGAAGCTTTTCACCTTTTGACCTTGAGGATGATGAGTGTGTGCTAGGAAGATATTTTATACATTTTAAATGCCGCACCGCACTGTGTGTGTGTGTGTGTGTGTGTGTGTGTGTGTAGATGCTTTGGAATGTGGGGTGTGTACTCTGCCTAGCGTCTATGTTTCCCTGTGTGTGTGTGTGTGTGTGTGTGTGTGTGTGTGTGATTATTGCAGCCAGAGATTACTGTGACATCACGGCTGAATCACTGACTAGGAGATCCACAGGCAGCCTCTGCCCCACATACACAAGCTACCTTCCTGAAATGAACACTCCTGATCTTCATGTGGGTCTGTGGTTCTGTGACGGAGTAAAGCCCTAGCGTTCTACACTGGAACGAAGCGCTGTGAAGGGTTCCACGCGGGAGGTTATTGGAACACACCCGTGCTTTATGTATCTGCGCTGCGACCTGGTGAGAATGAGTCGTGCTTCGCTGCTAATCTCACTGTCTCACTGTGAAAGAGCGACTTTCCTCAGGCAATAACAAAGACCCGTTGTTATAGATCTGTATAGCGACACTGTGCAGTTGTGTGTGTGTGTGTGTGTGTGTGTGTGTGTCACTGAGTTTCTGCTGACTAAACAGGTCCTTTAGAAATGAGCTGCTCCTGATGATCTTCTCTCTTGTGTACCTGTCAGCTTTACAAAAACGCAAAAACACTGTGTATGTGTGGGGGATCATGCACATGGTTACCAAGGTGACTCCACCCTCAACTCTGACTCCTCCATCCTAAAAGCTAAGTCTATCATCATCCACTCTGACTCCTTCACCCTTAATGCTAACCCCTTTACTCTCACTCCTTCACCATTACATCTGACTTCCTCAGTCTCACTTCTGACTCCTTCATACTTAACTCAGATATCTTGTCTATCTACTCTGACTCCTATATTCTAAAATCTATCTCCATCATTATCAACTCCTTTCTCAATTAGGACTCCTTTACCCTCAACTTTGGTTCCTTTATCCTCAAGTTTGATTCCTTCACTATCAACTCTTACACCTTCATCCTCAATTCTGACTTCTTCACCATCAACTGTGGTTTCTTCATCCTCAGGCCTGATTCCTTCACCATTGACTCCAACCCCTTCACCCACAACTCTGACTCGTTCATTGTCACCTCTGACTCTATCCCCCTCACTTTTGATACTTTCACCCTCAACTCTGGTTCCTTCATCTTCAACCATGACTCCTTCTCCTTCAACTCTGGTTCCTTCATCTTCAACCATGACTCCTTCTCCTTCAACTCTGGTTCCTTCATCTTCAACCATGACTCCTTCTCCTTCCTTTTGGTTCCTTAATATTCAACCATGACTCCTCCTTCAACTTTGGTTCCTTAATCTTCAACCATGACTCCTTCTCATTTACATTTAGGCATTTGGCAGACGCTCTTATCCAGAGCGACTTACATTTTTATCTCATTACACATCTGAGCAATTGAGAGATAAGGGCCTTGCTCAAGGGCCCAACAGTGGCAACTTGGTGGTTGTAGGGTTTGAACCTGGGATCTTCCGAACCGTAGTCCAATGCCTTAACCACTGAGCTACCCCTAGCCCTCCTCCTTCAACTCTGGTTCCTTCATCTTCAACCATGACTCCTTCTCCTTCAACTCTGGTTCCTTCATCTTCAACCATGACTCCTTCTCCTTCAACTCTGGTTCCTTCATCTTCAACCATGACTCCTTCTCCTTCAACCATGACTCCTTCTCCTTCAACTCTGGTTCCTTCATCTTCAACTCTGACTTCTTCCCCCTAAACTGTGAATGACTCCCAAATAATTAATTAACTCCATCACCCAAACTATAGTGCTTCAACTCTAGTAGCTCTTACTCCCACAAGTTTTACTTTGACTTCTATATCTTCAAATGATTCTTCTTCACCGTTTATCATCCCAACCCTGACTTCTACACCCTAACTATTACTTACCTTGTACTCACCATTCCTATACCCAAACTTGAACAGTTACTTCCCTACTCTTTACATCCTATGTTACTGCCCAGTTTAGGGTTAAGCTGCACAGCATAAGTTTACAGTTCCAGGTTGCAAGTGTTCCAGTTCCAGACTTGACGTTTACAATGGTATGTTGTGCTCCTGTATGCAGAAGAATATATAAACAAACAAACACACAAATGGCCACCGTACAGTGAGTGATAGAACAACACGGGAAGGTGACTTCAGGGCGGACCAGACCAGAACAATAAACAAAAGACATGGTTTAAAAAATATATATTGTCTAAAAGATTAAAACTAAATACACATATCTCCCCAAAAAAACATAGACCAAACCCCCACACCCAAAACAAATAACAGCCACACCCCTACTACCGGTGATTATATACAATACAATGTTTACAGAGCATTAACAGTGTGACTATTTACCATTTCTCTCAACCAAGCAGGCAACAGACAAAGCAAAGCCAAAGCAATACAGAAACGGATCAGAACAACAAACGCAGCTTATACTGTATGTGGCCTCTAAATCAGGACACAATCTTTGGGGCGAAAGCAGGAACACAGCAGAATCTGAGACAGAAGGCCCAGACTGGATTGGGAATGGGGTGATCTGGATAGAGGAAGAACTTACACAATACCGAAAACACCCACACGCTGCGGGATGTAACACCTCACTTTGACTCCTACCCACTCAGGTCTATCCTTTTCTCCGAGCTCGGATCGGCTCTGACTCATTTACTCTCTAGTCTGACTGCGATATATACTTAACACTGACTCCTACACCCTCTACTCTGACTGCTGCATGATCACTCACCCTCCTACGCCCTAACTTGTACACTTACAACCTCAACCCTTATGATTACACCCCAAATTTGACCTGCTAGCCTTTTAATTCAAACTCAGACTCAGTCTTTTATACCTTAATCTACTTCTTCTTGACTTTGATTTCAAACACCCTTAACCCCTCACCACACCTTTAATATGGTTCAAGCACTTTCTCGTGAGCTCTTTTCATCTCCAAAGTGGTGATTTCTGAGGATCCAGGTTCGAGCCCTGCCGTCGGTGGGTTACTACCAAGCACACACACACACACTGACACTGCATGAAGTGCCGGTCCCAAGGCCAGATAAAATGTGTCAGGAAGAACATCCGGCATAGAACCTGTGCCAAGTTGTGTGGTTGGATTGGACTTGACAGGAGCAGGCGAAAGAAAGTCTTGATTGAGGGCCCAACTGTTGCAACTTGGCAGTGCTATGATATCCACCCCGCTGACACCTCCACCCTCAACACGTTCTCCTTAACAGGCTCTTATACCCCTAGCATTGACGTCCAAACTTTTATCACTGCCTTCTACAACTTTATCAACGACTCCGACACCCTTAACTCCTTTTCCTCCTCCCTCAGCTCTGTCTCCTACACTTTTAGCCTGTCTCCTCTCTTAGGGGAGGTTGTTATGCGTTGATAAGCAATGTTATTTTTCAGATTTTTACCCAATTCTGCTTTCATTGTTTCCAGCCTGATGTGCTCCTTTGTTTTTAATGTAAGACAGAGCAAACGATGAAAAGAAATTAAAAAGAGAAACCAGCAGAGGAGTGTTTCTTACAGGGTGACTAATTCCCCCTGCAGTGCGCTCAGCTCATGCAGCTGCTGGCTGTTCACTGGCTGAGTCACCAGCAACTATACAGCCACTTTGTTTTTTATCACACACACACACACTGACAGAGACATAGACACAAGTGATTTGGTCAAAGTGTGGGAGTAGGTTACGGGCTATGCTGCAAACTTTGCAATCTGTCTTTTTCTCTCTCGGGTGTGTACTAAAAAGCTAAATGTCGCATGTTTTGTGCTGCTCTTTTCAAGTTTGTGTTTCCATTCCAGCATTATCCAGCGTTTCTGATTCCCCGTGCACAGACTATACCCTCGTATCTCCCCTATCACAAAATGTTTCGGAACAGTTGTAATGAACGCTAACGACCTGAGTGTGGTTCTAATTAACAAACAGGGATTTCGGCTCTACGCTTCAGTGACTCAGATCCTCATTCCTTCATGCTTGGTTCTCATAATGGCTGTAAATACTGGATGTACAGAACCATCTCTATATAGAGATGTGAGGCAAACAAAGATGACGTTCATTAACAAGCATTTACAGGGTTCTGGTCAGAGTTGATGCCAAGGTTGTTAAATATACTACCAAGCGTACTACCAAATATTCGGATTTTATTTAAATACAGTACAATGTGCAGATGTGTGTGTGCGAGTGTTTGTATGATGTGGTGGCCAAAAGTATTATGACAACATGTGTCATATATTATAGTGCACAAAACAGGTGATGTCATTAATTAGTTCTGGCCGACGAATCCCGCTAATTAAAATCAGCTGGTATAGTTAATGAATGGCACAAATACTGTATGTTGTAATTCTCAAGATCAATTTGATTTTCAATTCAGTTTTAACAAAAATCAAGGCAGTTTTAAAGTATAAGTTTGATGAAAGAACCTTGAGAGGAACCAGACTTAAGAGGTAACCCATCATCATTTGGGTGTCTGATCTTCAAGAATCGATCAAGCAGGCATGAATTGATCGAGTGACACCAGATACAGACGTCTCGCGGGGTGCCAATTCATCACAGGACACACACATATACACTCACTGCATAAATATCAAATCACTTTTTTTTCATCTTGTAATTATTAAACTCTTTTTTAAGTTGTTATTAAAACACTAAATTTGACTTTAGTCTCAAGACTCCTCAGGCAGGGATAGTTTGGTGGTTATGGTGTTGGATTACTGAGCCCTAGTGCCGCCAGGCCAATTTTGGACCCTTGAGCCACGTCCTTCACCCCTAAGTGCTCAGATACGACCCGTAAGTAACTGCCACAAGAATGACGGATGTACAGTACCTACGGTGTGGGGAGTATCTGTCACCAAATGTGTTGCATGGCACATGGACAGACCCTATCCCCCCTCGAAGCTGAATAATACACTCTAATAAATACTACATGCATGAAGAAATCAACCCTGTGCACTAATATGCTGAACAGTATGCTCTAACAGATACTAAATGCATGGCTAAATTCCACTCTGTGCACTAATCTACTAAATAGTAAACTCTAATAGATACTAAATCCATGGTTAAATCACACCCTGTGCACTGATCTACTAAATAGTACGCTCTAATAGATACTAAATGCACGAAGAAATCCAACTCTGTGCACTAATCTACTAAATAGTATGCTCTAATAGATACTAAATGCATAGTTAGATCACACCCTGTGCACTGATCTACTATATAGTATGCTCTAATAGATATCACAGTATATGCATGACTAAATCCCACCCTGTGCACTAATCTACTAAATAGTATGCTCTAATAGATACTAAATGCACGAAGAAATCCAACCCTGTGCACTAACCTACTAAATAGTATGCTCTAAAAAATACTAAATGCATGGCTAAATTCCACCCTGTGCACTGATCTACTATATAGTACACTCTAATAGATACTAAATCCATGGTTAAATCACACTCTGTGCACTGATCTACTAAATAGTATGATCTAATAGATACTAAATGCATGAAGAAATCCAACCCTGTGCACTAATCTACTAAATAGTATGCTCTAAAAAATACTAAATGCATGAAGATATCCCACCCTGTGCACTGATCTACTATATAGTATGCTGTTATAGATACTACAGTATATGCATGGCTATATCCCACCCTGTGCACTAATCTACTAAATAGATTGGATAGATACTAAGTGCATGGCTAAATCCCACTCTGTGCACTGATCTACTAAATAGTATGCTCTAATAGATACTAAATGCACGAAGAAATCCAACCCTGTGCACTAATCTACTAAATAGTATGCTCTAATAGATACTAAATGCATAGTTAGATCACACCCTGTGCACTGATCTACTATATAGTATGCTGTATACTACAGTATATGCATGGCTTAATCCAACCCTGTGCACTGATCTACTAAATAGTACACTCTAATAGATACTAAATCCATGGTTAAATCACACCCTGTGCACTAATCTACTAAATAGATTGAATAGATACTAAATGCATGGCTAAATCCCACCCTGTGCACTAATCTACTAAATAGTATGCTCTAATAGATACTAAATCCATGGTTAAATCACACCCTGTGCACTAATCTACTAAATAGTATGCTCTAATAGATACTAAATGCATGAAGAAATCCAACCCTGTGCACTAAATTACTAAATAGTATGCTCTAATAGATAATAAATACAGGAAGAAATTCTACCCTGTGCCGTAAACTACTAAATAGTACGCTCTAATAGATACTAAATCCCCAGCTACTGTAAATCCGACCCTGTGCACTAAATTACCAAACAGAACTCTCTAATAGAAACTAAACTACTAAACAGATAGAAATGGACAAAAAGTGGTATCGCTCTATTCGGCACGTCCATTATCGAGTTCCCATGCAGTTTATTTGCCCCAGACTGTTTATTCAAAAGGTTATACGTAACCTTACGCAGAGTAAATTTCTCAAAGCGTTTCCAGGGGGGAGCTGAATTATTTCCCTGTATCATGGTTGCGTGTTGGAAATACACCCCAGGCAACTTTTAACGATCGGTTCTTACTGCACGTTCCTGGCTGAGCGGCTGCACATGTTGCTGATTTTGTGTGTGTGTGTGTGTGTGTGTGTGTGTTCACACTTGTCTGTTTTCCGTAGGTACATGGTACATGTGTATTTCCGTGGCCGTGTGCTGATTACATGTAATGAATGAAAAACACTGGGCTTGAGAGAGAGAAAGAGAGAGATAACAGAGGAGGAAAAGAGAGCGGCCTCTGAAGTGTAACTCCCCAGAGAGATTACTTTGTCTGGTCAAAGGGTTATAGCACTTACACGGGATATTTTCTGTCCCTGAAGGAAAAGATATATCAAAATACAAGACAAAAAAAAAAGCGCCCCACTTGTTATCTAGACCTGCTGCAGATTTACGCGTGTTAGCTGCGGCTTAATTAAACTAGGGGAAAGGTTTAGAGGTGCAATTATAAGAGCTTAAAGCATTGCACCATGGGAAAATCCCAGGAATGCCAATGTGCTCTAAAACCACCGTAAAGTTTTATAATGCAGTGTGTGTGTGTGCTTGCAAAGCAACAAACACAGCGGGAACAATGTAGTTACTCAGCGTAGCCTGCTATACACGTAAACAGCGCTGTTACTCGGCGGAACGCTTCAAATTAATTGAAACTAAATGAAACTTCAACGCTTCAATGATCTCTTAAGTTCTCACAGTCTAACACTTCACACCCGATCCGTCCCATTCCACAGCTGGCTCGGAGGAAGTGGTCTTATCACGACTTCCTGTAGGCTGATTCAGGCCGCCTGTGTGCATGTGTGTGTGTGTGTGTGTGTGTTTGCGAAGACGTCTATGTTTACTTGCTTAAGCATGTGTGTGGGCAGGAGTGTTTGTTTGGTGTGGCTGGTTTTTATAATCTTTTTGTGTGCTTTTGTTTGTCCCGGTGTTATTTATCATGAGTTTGCACGGTTTGTCCAGAAGTGGGGATTGTAATCAGAGTAGAGGGTTTAAAATCTGAAGTTTGAAGGAATTAGTCGTAATCTGGTTTAAATTATGGCAGCGCAGTGGCTTGGAGGTGCGTCTTGTACCTCCAGGGTTTGGGTTCGATTCCCACTTCAGGGTCTGTGTGCATGGAGTTTGCATGTTCTCCCAGTTCTTGGTGGGTTTCCTCTGGGTACTTCTGTTTCCTCCCACAGCTCAAAAACATACAGATTAGTCGGACTGGCGTTCCCAAATTAGTGTTGGAATGTTGACCAATGGACATCACTATCGTCCTCCACAGTGCCTCGTTGGACTACAGAGGTTTACGGATAAAAATGGATGGAGAGTTTGAATTATGTTGGTTCTACATCAGTTTGAATGATCTGATAATAAACTTAAGTGATGATTTAAGGCACATGGTACATGGAGAGAGAGAGAGATGTTAGCAAGTACAATAGCTTTACAATGAAAACTTATTTTGCTTTGTTCATGTTAATCTAGTAATCTTCAGCTGCTTCAAGGTTCGACGTCTCGTGCCTTCAGCGTTGCTCTTCAGACGTTATTTGATGTTATTTGAGTTACTGTTGCCTTTCTATCAGCTTGACCCAGTCTGACCATCCTCCACTCACATCAGAAAGGCATTCTTCCCCCAAAGAACTGTCGCTCGCTGGATATTTCCTCTTTTTCAGACCATTCTCTGTAAACCCTAGAGATGGTTGTGTATGAGAATTCCAGCAGATCAGCAGTTTCAGAAATTACTCAGACCAGCCTGTCTGGCACCAACAACCACACAATGTTCAAAGTCATTGAAATCACATTTTCTCCCCCCGTTCTGATGCTCGGTTTGAACTTCAGAAGATGGTCCTGACCATGTCTACATGCCGAAGTGCATCGAGTTGCTGCCATGCAGCTGAACAGATGTTCGTGATGAAGTGGCCAGGGAGTGTATGGAAAGACTTGCTGGTGTAATACCTTTTTTTCTCACATGTACCAGAGCTGTACCTCACCTGTTACTGTTCCTGGTTGAGATAATCCAACTTGTCACTCTTGGACTCCGATAACAGTCGGCTGATAACGCTAATGCTATTTTACCTCCATTACCCATCCTGAATTCTCCTGGGGGCGCTTTGACAACGTCGCTGATCTCACGGTCTCATCTGAACACGTCTCTCTATATTACTCGGAGTGACAGCTAGTGTGTGGGATGGATCAGACCATCCCACACACTCTTTTCACCTACTCGCTATCGTGAGGAACTCATCAGTCAAACACAGTCCGTGTTCTGTCGACATAAATGTAGAAATGCTGAGCTCTGCAGAATATCTATCACGTTCTTTCCCTATTTTCTCAGCTCATGACTTTAACCTTTTCCTATTACTCTAGATTGAGATATAGTTAGTAAATCAATTAATAATGCATTAAGACACATAAATGAATAATATAATTTGACGTTAGGTGGTTAATGTGCCAGTAAATGGACTGATCGTCGCCTGCAGCAGTGCTCGTATCAGGCTAATTAAAAACAGATCAGGGTTTGGTCAAAATCCTCCTCCATCTCTGGTGATAAGAACTGATAAGAACATGCTGTTTATTTGCTCTTGTGGTGAAAAAAGCAGCTGTCGACTTCCCCGCAAGCCCCACCTCTTTTCGCACCTTTTAGCCAATCTTGTTGTTTTTTTTCACTTTCATCGAAACATCCTGGCACAAAATGAAGAATCAGCTGTTGTTCAAGGAACAGAAACCAATCCGACCCTGGCATGACCTTTCAAGAAATAACAGGATGAGTTCACAACATTGCTTGACAAAAAAACACATAAAATACAAATATTTCAGTACACATATAAAGAGGAACCGAGGAGTTCTGGAAAGAAAGAAAAAAAAAACAATTTAAACATTTATGCATGTATGTTTGAATAATTGTATGCAAGAGGAGGTTCAGGACCTTTAAAAGATCCTCCTCTAAATGAATTGTCTCCATTACTGGCTGTGTGTCACTTCTGTCCAGCTGTAACATAATAAACAATAGAGGCTTTGAAGGAAAATTCCTCCGCTCCTTCTGGCTTTCATCTGCTGCTGCTGCTTGTAAAACTGGTGACATCTTTACTGTCATGACCTTTGACCCTGAAGATACTGAAAATTCCCAGCTACTGCAAAGATTAATAAAACAGTCTATTGAGTGGTGTGAACATTTATTCCCCTTTCCAAGAACAACTGTACCTGGGTTATTCACTCAGGAGCTCCACCAATCAGAGACGAGCAATACTGAGCCATTGTACTTTATTGCTTTATTGTACTTTTACACTGGATTATATACTAAACACATTTATACTGCATTTTACACAAAACAGGTTAGCATTACAATTTACACAACATTGGTTTATGTTACCTTTTATACTACACACCTTTACACTATATTTTACACAAAACACTTTAACATTACACACCACTCATTTTTTTGTGCAACACATATTTACACTTTTCTTTACACGACATAATTTTAAGCTACATTTTACACATATTTACACTTTATTTTACACTAATTAATTTTACGCTACATTTTCACCTTATTTTACACAACATAATTTTACACAACATAATTTTACGCTACATTTTCACCTTATTTTACACAACATAATTTTACACAACATAATTTTACGCTACATTTTCACTTTATTTTACACTACATAATTTTACGCTACATTTACACTTTATTTTACACTACATAATTTTACACTACATAATTTTACGCTACATTTACACTTTATTTTACACTTCATAATTTTACACTACATAATTTTATGCTACATTTTACACATATTTACACTACATATTTTACACTACATAATTTTACACTACATTTTCACTTTATTTTACACTACATAATTTTACGCTACATTTACACTTTATTTTACACTACATAATTTTACACTACATAATTTTACACTACATAATTTTATGCTACATTTTACACATATTTACACTACATAATTTTACACTACATAATTTTATGCTACATTTTACACATATTTACACTACATTTTACACAACCCACTTTTACACTACATAATTTTACGCTACAATTTACACAATATTAATTTATGCTACATTTATACTACACACTTTTACACTATATTTTACACAACACACATTTACATTACCATTTATGCAAAACCAATTTGTGCAACACACATTCCACACTACACATTTTTATACTACATTTTAAGCTACACATGCTTACTCTAGCTATATTTTACATTGCACACATTTACACTACATTTTACATTACATTCTACATAACACTGAATTACACTAAATTTTACACAGCATTTTTACACTACTCTTTTACTTTTACACATCAATTTATAACACATTTTACATTACACACATTTACACTTTTTTTTGCTACATAATCTACACTACAATTTACACAATATTGATTTATGCTACATTTTATACTACACACTTTTACACTATATTTTAGCTACATTACACACATTTACACTAAATTTTACACTACCATTTACACAGAATTTTGCATAACACCAATTTATGCTACATTTTACACTACACACATTTGCACTGTATTTTATATACATTTTACATTACACACTCTTACACTACATTTACACATCAATTTATAATATTTTTTATTACCCACATTTACACCACATTTTACACAAAATATTTTAACAACACATTTTACACAACATACATTTACGCTAAACACTTTTACACGACATTTTACACAGCACACACATTTACACTACCTTTTATACAACACCAATTTACACACCACATTCTACGCTTCACTCTTTTACACATTTTACACTACACTGCTTTAAACTACATGCCTTTACACTATATTTCACGCTACACAATATTAAATGAAATTTCAACTTACAATATTTTTAACATATGATGGTTTATTAGGACATAACACAATTATAAATCAGGATCCATCTGTTTATGACTTTTAAATGACTTTTAGATGATTCGAACATCACACTCAATATTTCTGGGAAACTCTCCCGCTCTCGGACCACACGGGCTAGGATGAAACATTTCCTGATAAACGTTGAATCTTCATCACCATCATCTTAACCTAATAATTTAAAATCAATTTAAGAGTTATTATTAAAGTTACTGAGTAATGTAAAATCAATGCCACTTTTTTTTCCCCTTTTGAGGTCACAAGAGGTCAGTTCCCAAAAGCTGAGCATTTAACCTGGATGTTTGTTTTGAAATTAATTGTAGTAATAATGTAATTATATAATAGCTCTGTAAGGAGACGGTGAGACAGTGACATTATGACAGACGAGTATTAATTGTCTGGATTAGGCCTGGCACCACTAAAGGATTGAAAGATCTATGATGGGAAAGAACTATTGGAAACATTATATGGCAAGTAATGGCATGTGTTTTAATAGCTCTTCTAAATAGACAAAGATATTTGTGTGATTATATGCCTGTTATTTTATGATGGCAAAGTCATGTGCAGACGTTTTAACGCGACACCATGAGAGCGATCTGGACGAGTGAAAAGCTTCGCATTCCTTGTTGGAGCTCCGAACTGGATTGCAGGTCAGGCTCGGGTTCGCAGGGTGAAGGGGTGTTAGGTCAATTTGCATTAGGCAGTTTGTGATGGGGGTGGTGGTGGTGGGGGGAGGGGGGCTAAGGGGGGGGGTGGGGTGTAAATAGATTTCCTCTTTCCTCTCAAAGTTTCTAATGCACAGTCTTGCTGAATGAAGTACACGGAATTAGCATTTACTGTGAAGAAAGCAGAAGACTGTTATTTCTCCTGCAGTCTTTTCCATGGGTTCCTCCTGTATCTCTCTCTCACACTCTCTCTCTCTCTCTCACTCTGTCTCGTCTGAACACATTCTCTGGTCTCAGATTACTGAGCAACTGGAACAGTGAAAAGGTAATCATGCACGAACATACACACCAAGACACACATATACACATGTGTAAACCCACACCCAAAACACTACAAGTGTAAACCCACACTTATCACAACACCCCCCCCCCCTCCTCCCCGCGCACACACACACACACACACACATTTGCATAAACACACACAAATATGCAAACTGTCAATATTATAGAGTCAGACCGCAGTTCGGTTTTATTAAACTGGCACGGGTTGACCGCGGTGATGAATTAGAGTCATAAATACCATTTAAACACACACACACACACATACACATACACGTTTTCTCATCTCAGCCTGTATCTGCTCATACTGCTATACTGACATGAGCAAACATACTGTAGTTGAGGTATTTCCACTTACACTGTAGGCTTGTAACGGAAGGAAAGTGAGTGAGAAAGCAACACCGTGTGTGGTGTGTGTGTGTGTGTGTTTGTGTGTTTGTGTGAAACAGGGAGGGCGGGTGTGTTGGGTGAGAATAGTGAATAGCCTCTTTACAGTAGTTTAGTTTTTGACCTTTGTGAGCCTTTGACAGTAATGACCTTAGACACTTACAGCCTGTTTGTCTCACACACACACACACACACACACACACACACACACACACTGGATATATGCACGCATAAATGGGTCAAAGGCCAAGCGTATTTTCATTACACTTACTGGCTGTTTATTATAATGAGCTATTAATATCCATAAACTTTATATAATATAATTCCACTCTAGCTGCTTTTATCACGTAAAGGTATTTACAGTAAAATATATATGAATTACTAGTGTAAGTGCGCATCGTTGGTGGGAAAAGAGTTTGTAGAAATAGTTAAAAGATTTAAAGCTAAAAATAATCTGACGATCTTTGATGTAATCAGTGATATTATTATTATTATTATTATTATTATACTTTTACCACTTCAGCGCTGTTATTTCAGCCAAAGTGAAAATATTCACTTTATCTTTTCTAATTAATATCTATTGGTGCAGGTGTTTGTTTACATTGAGACAGTGGCGCATTAGTGGATTATTTTAAAGTAGATTATTAAATCCAGCACATAACTGCTCATAACATCACTTTCACTCAACAATTTCATTTATGATGCAGGTTAAACTCCAGGCAGGGATCGAAGTACTGCAAAAGTTTTATTGGATTTAAGACACGCCCGCAGTTTGACGAATGCGCACAAAACCTCTACTCAACGTTTTGATTTCATTTATGATGCAGGTTTAACTTTAAGCAAATTCCCAAGGACTGGCATTAAAGTTTCTTTACATTCCGTCCAGCCGGTTTCGCGTGATGCTGGACAGATAAACAGACAGACAGATTTTTTTTTCTCAGACTGGCTTCTGGTCCTCCAAAGTGTGAAAAATAAAGATATAATTGAAAGAGTGAGTTCTGACCAGCGTAGAGACTAAACCTTTTTTTTAAATTTGAATAGATGCAATTATTAAGAAATTAATGAATGTCTCTAGTAATCAAGGACGCATGATATCACCGGTACATGACTGAGTGGTGGAGATTCCTCAACACACTGAGGTGTTCAGGGAATCCCAGGAACACCATGACTGAACACACTCTTCAGTTTATCACACGCACCTGTCTCATGCATGTGTACAGTTTGAGACTCTACCTCCTTCCTCCATGCACAGTGTGCATTCAATTCTCATCATCGTCAGCGCAGCCCTGACATTAAGCAACAGCTGGAGCGGGATCGGTAACTGTACACCTGCGGGGTGACCTATACGGAAGAGTTCCTGAGGAACAGGCCAAGCGCTGAATGTGTTTACGTACAGTAACGGTACACAGTCATGAGTGCACCCCCTGGTGGTGTTTCCACTGTGGTGCAATGTGTGTGTGTGTGTGCATGCGTGCATGTGTGTGTGTGTGTGTGAGGCATGATAACAAAAACAAACGATCACACCTTTTTAACAAACACACACACACACACACCTGCAATCATTAAGCCATTATTCCACATACCATAAAACCCAGAGTATGACATCATTGCCAGGATTCATAGGGTGAAGTGTCACTCATGGGTCAGCGACAGTGACATCAGCACGACGGTCACCACAGCTTCGGCACTGCAGTGAAAAATGGCGTCCTGTGGAAATTTACAGTATATACCGTATGTGCATCCCTATAGATATAAACTAATAAAACAAAGTCACAGTAGTACAGAGCTAGATAATATATTTATTTAACCCTAGCCTGATTTTCTAATCAGTAAAGATGATAAGAAAAAGCTTAAACCAAAGACTTGCTATCAAATCCAGTATGACTATATTAACAATTCTGTATACAGACTTTTCGAGGAAACGGTTTTGGAAAATAATAATAATAATAATAATAATAATAATAATAATAAAAGTTTTATATATCTTAAATTAGCAAAGTCTATATGGAGTTTTATTGCAACTGAGTAAAAGTTATTTAAAACACACATTGTGGAGAGGTTTTATGGAGTACAATAGACATGAATAAAAATTCTATAAAACATGCATCTCAGAGTAAAAGTTCTACAGTGTTGCATAGAATTTACTATGAATTATAGAAAATACATTTCAGAAAGGAAGTCTTGAGAGCTCTTACGAACTGAGTTAAAGAATTGTGCAGAACACTCATCTCAAAGCAGAAGGTATACCTCAGTAAAAGAGGATAGAGGATGCTTTGGAAGATTCATGAAGTTGTATAAAAATGTGCATCTTGGATCAGAAGTTGTGTAGAACTGAGTAAGAATTCTATTCATTTTGGAGCAGAAATTCTTTAAAGTTTTAAAAATCTGAGTATGAACTCTACAGAACATGCATCTCAAAGCACAAGTTTTATTAGAAAACTCTATGGAACATGCATCTCACAGCAGGTATTCTATTCAGTTATATCGGACTGATATAAATGCTATAGTACGTTCACCTTAGGGCAGATGTTCTATTAAATTGTAGACAATTAAATAAAAATCTACAGAACATACACCTTTGTGCAGATGCTTTATGGAGCTCTATACAAATATAGTAAAATAAAAATTTATAGAAAATGCATCTCGCAGCCCAGGTTTACAGAGTGAAAAATACTATAAAGTAAAAAATACTAAAACACCTGCATCTCAAAAGTTCTTTAGAGTTTTATAAAACTGAGTATTAATTCTATAAAACATAGTTCTTAGAGTATACATTCTAAAGAGTTCAATATAAATTCAACGACATGTTTCTGAGTTCTGTAGCAGTGTTTCACTTATAATTAGTGATCCAGACATTCTTTTGTATTCTATAGAACTGAGTAAAAATCTACAGAACATACACCTCAGTGGGAAGCTGTTGTCAAGGAGCTCTATAGAAATTAGTTAAAAAAAATCTAGAGAAACATGCATTTCAGAGCAGAGCTTTGTGTAGTTCTGAATATAATTCTATAGCACCTGCATCTCAAATCAGAAGTTCTTTATAGTTCTAATTGAGTGTATCTCAGAGCATAGGTTCTGAGTTCTGTAGAAATGAGTAGAAATTCTAAAGCACCTTCACCTCAAAACAGAAGTTCTATATAACTGTGTGTATCTCAGATCAGAGGTTTTATAGAGTTCTACAGAGCTAAGTAGAAATTCTATACCACCTGCATCTCAGAACAGCCGTTCTATACAGTTTTTTAGAATTGTGTGTATCTCAGATCAGAGGTTCCATAAAGTTATATAGAAATGAGTAGAAATTCTAAAGCACCTACATCTTAAAACAGAAGTTCTATATAATTCTATAGAATTGTGTGCATCTCAGATCAGAGGTTTTATAGGGTTCTATAGAAATTTGTAGAAATTCTAAAGCACCTGCACCTTAAAACGGAAGTTCTATATAATTTTATAGAATTGTGTGCATCTCAGATCAGAGGTTCCATAAAGTTCTATAGAAATGAGGAGAAATTCTAAAGCACCTGCATCTTAAAACAGAGGTTCTATATAGTTCTAATTGAGTGTACCTTAGAGCATAGGTTCTATAGAGTTCTATAGAAATGAGTAGAAGTTCTAAAGTACCTGCACCTCAAAACAGAAGTTCTATATAACTGTATGTATCTCAGATCAGAGGTTTTATAGAGTCCCATAGTGCTGAACAGAAATTCTATACCACCTGCATCTCAGAACAGGCATTCTATACAGTTCTATAGAATTGAGTGTATCTCAGATCAGAGGTTTTATAGAGTTCTATAGAAATTTGTAGAAATTCTAAAGCACCTGCACCTCAAAACAGAAGTTCTATATAATTCTATTGAATTGAGTGTATCTCAGATCAGAGGTTCTATAGAGTCCTACAGAGCTGAGTAGAAATTCTAAAGCACCTGCATCTCAGAACAGGCATTCTATACAGTTTTATAGAATTGAGTGTATCTCAGAGCAGAGGTTTTATAGAGTTCTATAGAAATTTGTAGAAATATAAAAGCACCTGTTATGTTGGTACAGAAAGGGGCCGTCCCCAAACTGTTCCCATAAAGTTGGAAGCATGAAATTGTCCAAATGTCTTGGTATGCTGAAGCATTAGGAGCTCAAAGCTTTTCGAATTTTTCTAGAATTGTGTGTATCTCAGATCAGAGGTTCTACAGAGTTCGATATAAATTCTATAGAAAAATTTTGCACAGATTCACTACTTGTCTGTAACTTCAGTAGTGATGTTTCATTTATAATTTATGGTTAAAATATATTAGAATACAATGCAAAAGCCATTCATAAGAAATGCCATTAACCTTTGATACAGTTATTTAAGAAAACAATTTTATGTGTATTAGTATCAGCTAAAACAGGGGGTTTGGATGATGGTCATGTGACTCTAACAAATCCACTTGAAGGCTACAAAGCAGACCTGGAAGTGATTGGCATTTATTCATGTACCTAGCTAAAGTATAGCTTGTTTAGCAATTAGCAGCAAGGTGTGGGAATGTGTCCCCTTGTGCAACAGATGCTGTTAAAAGTCATTGTTAATGCATACATGCTTTAAAAATCACCCTTTACTTTTATTAATTACAATAATACAATGTGCTTTTTAAACAGACACTAAGACAACGGGACATTATGTTGATCTTTCAGCTGCTCCCATCGAGGGGTCGCCACAGCGGACCATCCGATCAGCACACAACTTGGCACAGGTTTCATGCCAGATGTCCTTCCTGACCCATTTTATGCAGGCTTTTGACCGGCACTGCATCCAGTGGCTGGGGTTTGGGCACTGGGTGGGAACTGAAGCTGGATCTTACGCATGGCAGGTGAGAAACCTACCACTGAGACAGCAATGCCCCAGACAACAGGGGATTATAAAGGGGGGGGAAAAACAACACACTGAAAATGTTCATACTGAAAGACGTACACTATATTGCCAAAAGTATTCGCTCGCCTGCCTTCACATGCATATGACCTTGAGTGACATCCGATTCTTAATCCATAGGGTTTAATATGATGTTGGCTCGCCAACTCAACTCTTCTGAGCAGGCTTTCCACAAGGTTTAGGAGTGTGTTTATGGGAATCTTTGACCACTCTTCCAGAAGTGCATATGTGCGGTCAGACACTGATGTTGGACGAGAAGGCCTGGCTCGCAGTCTCGGCTTTAATTCATCCCAAATGTGTTCTATCGGGTTGAGATCAGGACTTTGTGCAGGCCAGTCTACACCAAACTCGCTCATCCATGTCTTTAGGGACCTCGCTTTGTGCACTGGTGCGCAGTCATGTTGGTACGGAAAAGGGGCCGACCCGAAACCGTTCCCACAAAGTTGGGAGCATGAAATTGTCCAAATGTCTTGGTATGCTGAAGCTTTAAGAGTTCCTTTCCCTGGAAGTAAGTGGACGAGCCCAAGTCCAGGAAAACAACTCCACACCAGTTCCTACTGCTATCATAGTTACCATGACACATCTGTAAAAACAAGAGATAAAGGGTCAGGACTTGTCGTTATCTCCGACTGAGAAAAGAACAAGAGCTTTTTTCCCAGTCATCATTTATAACGATTTTATCTTGGTGAAAATCCCCTAAATTGGTCATGGAGACACTGAGACACTGAGTGCAGTGGTCTTGTTGTTGGTGTGGTCTTGTTTGAGCAGAGTGCACGGATGAGAGGGTGGAAAAGTTGGACTGACTAAGAGTGCTTTCACGTTAGGGCCTCGAGTATCATTTCCAAGTACACTAGACCCCAAAGTCTGGATCATTTTGATCAGTGTGAACACTATTATTCTGGCCTGCTTAAAGAGGTGGTCTCAAGTACAGTACAGCGTACTTAAGCACAGATCAAATCAAAGATGGAAGCCCATCATACCCAAGAACGGAAGTAGACTGCTCTTTAGTCTTGTCTAAAACCTTTATAAAAACTCATCCGCAGACGTTCACAGGCAGAGCTGAAACAGTAGAAGGGCACTGAAATATTAATAATATTAGGCAGAGCGCGGAAGTGAAATCTTGTGTTTAATGGCGTCTCACATTACAGGGTGGCATACTGCCACCTGCTGTATCGGAGGGAGTATACCCGAGTATGAACGCCATTTTAAGATTAGAAAGTCATTCAAGAACGTTTCCTTCACTTATTCTGGCAACTGTTTTTACTTAAAATAGATATCATAGGGACAGGTTCAGACACCATTCTCACAATTCACACGACGAAAAATAGATAAACCGATCGTACGTCAATGCTCTTGGACCTGCAAGTCACCAATGTACGCTGGAGACACTGCAATCTCACACATCTTAGGAAACCTCTCAGTCTTGCACTCTGTGTTTCCTCATTTAGGCATCACTCCTGCCAGAGAGCTGCACTAGCTCCCACTGACTCCATCTGTTGAACGTAGTGTCGCACACATGCGCACAGACACGAACACACGCAAACACACACACACACACATACATGCCTGCATCTCTCTACAGGACTACAAGCGGCCCCACGATACCGGCGCAAAAGAGTGAGAGACGGAGAGGAGGAGAGTGTTAAGAGGTGCGTGGGCAGAGATGAAGAACGAAAAGAGGATGTGGGAAGGCGAGGAACAAAAAGAGAGAGGGAGGAAGAGAAAGGTCGAGTCTTGATGCTCTTGAAGCATCAACACTACCTGTCTGCTTTATATTGGAGGATAATGGCAGACAGGTGACTCATACAAGACCGAGAGAGAGAGAGAACGTGACTCATCGCCTGTGTGTGATAGTTTTGTTCCATAATTTATTTGGTGATAAGCCTGAAATCTAAGTCACGTCCTTATAAACCATTCATTTCCACTGGAACGGCAACTTGTCAAAACTCCAGCGGCGCACAGGAAAGGGCTTAGATGTTTACGTGTTCAAATTCTGTTCATATTTCAAAGGAAATGGCCGAATGATTCTTGAAAGTAATGATAGTTTTGGGATTTCTGTTTAATTTTATAACTTTTTTCTACAGTACATGGTGTTTCCTTGACAAAAAAAAATAAAAAATCTTTCCAGGAGAACATTGTAAGAGCCATCAATCCAGGAACCTCTGTTGTCCAACCATGAAGGACAATATGAAGGCCAATGGTGACCATGTATTGATTCCAATTTTTACAACCGTGGAAGGAGCTCTGGTCAACATTCACACACTATGGGCAATTTGGAAACACCAATCAGCCTAACCTTGATGTCTTTGGACTGTGTGAGGAAAGTGGAGAACCATGAACAAACCCACCAAGCACGGGGAGAACATGCAAACTCCATGCACACAGACCCAGAGGCGGGAATTGAACCCGGACTCTGGAGGTGCAAAGCAACAGTGCTGACCACTAAGCCACCGTTCCGCCATTGTAAGTGAGCATACGGTAAAATACACAATACTAAAATTAAATTGATATCATGCATGCACATTTAATTATTTTGTAGACTCATTTGCATATAAATGAAAATTAATATCAGCACTCAACTGGCACTGTTTGTAAATTCTGTGACGTATACAGTGTTTATCATTTTCACTTATCTTGTCTAAAAAAATATTTTATCTTTCTAATGCTTGTAAAGTTTTTTTTTAAAATAAAAGGGAATCTAAATGTAGATGCTTTCTAACAGATCCTTTTTAATTTTATAATAAAAAAAAGTACAAAAAAGAAACCCTAGGACACCCAAATGTTCAATACTATAATTGCATTTGAGATCAATGTGATATTTAATTTGACGATTCAATTGTAACATTTTTTTTTTCATTAATGATCTTCATCTAGTCAGGTATTGAAAATTTTTTGTATGAAAGCAGCTTTGATTATATAAAAGCAAAGTTTTTTTTATTATTTTTTTCTGGTACATGTTCATCTTTATAGTAACACTATAGACACTCTATAGTTTTATATTAGTTGTTTATTTAACATTTATGTAAGGAGTCTCCAATATCAGTGTTTGAATGTTTTTCTTACTTTCCTAGCACAATGTCAAGGTGTGTTTATAGCACTTTAATTTTATACATCCTAAGGAAGTACTTTATGTGAAATCTTAATGTCCTTAAATGGGGAAATGACATTTTCTCTGAATTACGTTGTCTATATGTTTTTGTTCAATCCTCATATGAGGACCTTCGGCAAATTCTCTGTTTGAAGACATTGATAATATGTAGTTGCACTAAATGGACCATAGTATTTTCCCAAACCAAATACTATTGTATACAATAGTAATACAAAGTGTTTCTCTGGGAATTTATGTCCATTTATTCTGTAGAGCATTTACAGTATGAGGTCAGGCAGTGATGTTGGATGAGAAGGTCTGGCTCGCAATCTCCGTTCCAGTTCATCCCAAGGTTGCTCGATAGAGTTGTCATCAGGGCTCTTTGTTAGGTCCAGTCAAGTTCTTTCACACCGAACTTATCAAACCGTGTCTCTATCGTCCTCGCTTTGTGCACTGGGGTAAAGTCATGTTGAAATAGAAAAGGACCTTCCCCTGGTTAACTATTGTCACAAAGTTGGAATGCTGAAGCATCAAGATTGATCTTTACTGGACAAAAGAGGCCTGATTGAAACACCTGAATTCAACAAATAACAGGTTTGGACTAATACAGTACTTTTGACCGTGTAGTGCATCGGGTGATCATAAAAAAGAAATTAGAATGTACATTACAGTAGAGTCGAGGATTCAGGAGGCTTGGGGGAAAATTGCATAAAGGAATATTGCACATACACAGTGATGGATTAAACATTTAATTGGACGAAGAACCGAATAAGAGGGAATCGTTAAGTTATTCCAGAAGTGCTTCAGGCCTCAGGGTTGCCTAAGTGACTTGTTTGAATTGGACTCCATTAGACTTTGATACGTGTGTGATGATATTTGTTTCAATTGTGAGTATTAATACTTCAAGAAAAACACATTGGTATAAAATATGCATTTTTGTATTTATGCACATTTTGTGTTTAAATAAATGTGCCTTTAACTTTGTTTGTGTTTGGAAAAATATATATATAGTACCTTCACTGTTATTGATTTGCAACACAAAAATGACAACAAAGAAAATTTTTTGAAAAAATAAATCACCAAAGTAAAAAAAATTAAAAAAAAAGGCTTGCAAAAATACCTTGACATTTCCCTGTATTTTAAACAGTGTCCTATAAAGAGTTAAAGATGCATCTAGTGATGTAGGATTCTTCTTAGTTACCTTAGTTAACATGCTCCATGTGATGTCATCGACTGTATATTGTGCTACTTTTTTCTTTTTCTAAAGGATATTTGTAAATCAGCACATTTGCATGGGACATAAACAAGTACGTGTCTGAACCCAAACTTTAGTATACAGTAGCTGGTGCAAATTATTTAACACACTCGGAGGAAATAAGAATTTGAAGGTCAGCCTGTCTGCGCGTATCGGCAGAAAATTTATTTCACCTGAAGGCAGCCTGAGGCCAGTTTCCCACATAACTGAACTGACAGAGCAGAAATGATTGGTGCAGTAAACATATTCACCCCGGGTGCAGTGCTGTAGTGAAAATATTCAAATACTGCTTGACAGGTTTCAGGCTGCGGAGGCGAGGTCGGATGCGAGCGCAGGTTCTTTTATGAAATGAAGTGGAAACAAACGGGAGAGGATGTGAAAACAAGTAACCTGAACATACGCTGTGAACATGAGGCGTGAACGTACAGGTGAGGAGCAAAACCGGGAAGCAGGTGAACAATAATCACCAGCGGAAACATAACAGGACGTCAGTACTGGTGCAAACAAGGGATGTAAGATAGTGATTACTGATGTGTGACTTAATGGCGATGATTAAATTACACAGTTCAGTTTACATTACAGTTTACTGACCCCTTTTATAAGATAACTTAAAATATTTGTAATTTGCAGCACGGTGGCTTTTAGTGGTTCGCACTGTCACCTTCTACTGTACCACCAGGGTCTGGGTTCAATTCCCACATCTGTCTGCAGGAGTTTGCATGTTCTCCCTTTGCTTGGTGGGTTTCTTCCGGGTTCTCTGGTTTTCTCCCGCAGTCCAAAGACATGCAGATTAGGTTAATTGGCATTGCAGTGTGTGTAATGTGTGCCCTATGATGGATTGGCACCCCGTCCAGGGTGTACCCTGCCTGGGATAGGCTCCAGGCCCCCCGCAAACCTGTATAAGGATAAGGCGGTATAGACCATGAGTGAGTGAGTGATTTGATCTTTTTTGTCTAAGATATGTACTGTAGTCCAGCCTGGCTAAAACAATGGCGTCTCTATATTTGATTGAAATCCTTTTTGGAAACCTTAATATACTGTAGTGTTCAAATTCTGTATGATCTTGATCTTAGAGCTGGATAAAACAGAGAAAAACTATCTAGATAAACATTTTTTTTTCCATTACTCCACCGATTGCTACATGATTATCAGAGAACTAGGAGACGATTCTGCATATTGTTAGGATAAATCAAGCAATTTAGAAAAAAAAAACATTTGCATCATAACCGTTCCAGAATATTATTGTTATTATACGCTGGGAAACCTCCTTGAGACCCAACTCTGATTGTTCTGAGTGCACATGTGGATTTTATTATTACTAATTAGTATCCAGCTCATTAATTTGTATTCATACTTTTCAAAAATGCTCCAGTAACAGCATTAGGTGAGATCAGGTGTGATGTGAACTAGCGCCCATTGATGTACATATGAACATACAACATGTGAGTGACACCGATCTGCAGTTCACACAGTCAAAGCAAGCCATTATCAGGAACTACAACATCATCTTATATGTTAATTACGTGACCATCGAGGGCAACGTCCCAGTGACGGCACGCACACAAACGCTGAGGGGTGAAGCCAGCACGAGAGCACTTCGGTCCACATGCACACTCACCAGAGCGATTCCAATCACTTGGTAAAAGCTCTGCATGCTCAGGATGGGCGTTCTCCTTTTTCTCACACTTTGATAAAGACGCCGTTACAGTACACATCAGCACACCAGTATACTGTAAACAGAACTACCCGGAACACTGACTGTTTAAATGGGTTACTCATTTCTGTATCAGTGACTAAATCAAAAGTCTGCACTCATACTTCTGAAAAAACAAAAAAGCATCATGTTTAATCAGATTGTTTTTTCGATAAGCCTCTTCCACTCAGGTTTCAAAGTTTTCAACATTTAAAACTTTCCGGTTTGTTAGTTTCCCGGTTCCTTCACTTTTTGATTGCTGGTGGATTAACAGATTTGTGAGTGGGATCTAAGAAAAATCTTTTGTTTAGGGTTGAATACGGATGAATTCATTAGGTATAACACAATACACTTCAATAATGTTTTGCACGCAGCTTAGTTTAGGTAATCCTGATGTAATTGTGCTTTTCTCAGACACGTAGAACACGGGTATACACAACCGGCAAGACTTTCTTCAAAACTATAGGAATTCAATTATGTCGAACCAATTAAATATTGATTTAAATTCCGAGAAAAGACAGAAATAACTGAATCTTTTGGTTCATTGCATCAGACTACATTGTGACATAGTCCATTAAGGCAAAGCAGTTTTATTGCAATCATACAGTAAAATGAGGAACTTTATCTTAACTCACTGAAACACACAAATAAATAAATAAAAAGTACATTTATGTGTACTAAAGAAATCGGACACTGTTGGCTCAGTGGTAGGTGTCTCGGCTGCCATGCAGAAGGCTCGGGTTTGATCCCCAGCTAGTGCTTAAACCTCAGCCACTGAATGCAGTGCTGGTTCCAAACCCGGATAAAATGCGAGGGGGCGAGTCAGGAAGGGCATCCGGAGTAAAAACCTATAACATTACCAAGTTTGTATGTGTGGGCTGGATGCCCTGATGTACTGTAGTGACCCCACATCAGTAGTAGCCAAAAGAACAACAACATATTTTATTTAGCAATCAAACTAAAGTTTACTCAGCAAAAGTCTACCTAAACAAAAGTCAAAAGGTAGCTACAGCTAACGTTACTTAAATATTTCAATGAATTCATTCATTCATCTTCATTAATTTATCTTCGTCCTGTACAGGGGGCCTGGAGCCTATCCCAGGGGACTTGTGGCACAAGTTGCGGTACACCCTGAACTGGGTGCCAATCCATCACGGGGCACACACCAAAACCCGGCAATTTGGGAAAAACCAATCAATCAAATTTGCATGTCTTTGGGAGGAAACCCACCACCCAGAGGAAGAGCATCCAAACTTTACAAACACAAACCCAAAGGAGGGAATTGAACCTTTAACCCTGGAGGTGCAAGGCCACCTTGCCACTTATTTCCCAGGCCACTACGCCACCCTACCACATATTTCAATAACTAAATGCAGAAAATATTTAAAGTAGTAAAAAGTGAATACTTACAGGAGCAAAATACCTGATCATGAGTGACTGGCTAACACTAAGAAACGCCAGCTCTGACAAAACTCACCTGCTGCTTAAGTAATGTGGAATAACGTTTTTGGACTGAGCGCTCTGGCGCTTTAGCCAGTGAAACCAAAACATTAATAGCTAGCTAATTCAACGATTTAATGTACAAAACTAAGTGGACTAGCTAGCTTAACAAATTAACTAGCTAGGTAATTTCACTAACTAAATAACGAAATGAAAAATGAAGAAATTAATTTTAAATTATGGTTATAATATAAAGTTAACTCAACTTAATTCAGAGAAAAAATAAATAAATAAATAAATAAATAAAACAAAACTAAAACACAAGTATAAGTATGTCAAAATTCTCCAAAAAAATATACTTAACTTGTCAATTAATCAGTTTTTTCTACTCTTGCTATTTGAAGTAGACATAACAAACCATTTTTTTTTTCTACTACTACGGTCTACTTATTATATGAAGCTCAATCTGTGACCCCATCCCTCCCCCTCACACACACACTGTCCTCATTGCTTTTGGTGGCGCCCAGATCTTTAGTAGAATTGTATCTTAATGGTATCTAATTGGCCTTATTAGATGAAATGAGATGAAATGGCCTGTTTCCTGTGCGTGAGTGATGTGCAGATTGTGTAAACCCCACATGCCAGTGGCTGAGCTCATCGCCGTGCAGAAGACGTTTAAGTCATGGCCTCTTAGGAGAGTGAGTTAATCTAACCCATCGTATTTGCCGTGATCTCCTCCTCGGAGACGTCCTGCGTCCTGCTTGATATCCTCTCTCTGGTCAGTGACCCATATTTCCCATCTCCGAGTCCCTGTGCTTCCTGCGTTTCAGTTCCTCTTTTCAGCATCACAACGAGACAACTGGCATGGCTTCAAAGCACGACTTCCTCCTCCTCCGCCTGGCCCGACTGCATCCTGTAAAGGAGAGAACGCTTGAGGCATTGCATCCTGCTGTATGGATATGTGTGTGTGTGTGTATAAAAGACACACACACACAGAGAGAGAGAGAGAAATGGACTCTTTTCCTCAGTCTGCTTCCTGTCTCAAAGTTTTCCTCAACTGGTGGACTGCCAGAGACGAGCTGATTTTATTCCCCACGGACCAACAATATAATGAAATGTGATCTGATAAACAGAAATAAGTTGCTGGGAGAGACGAACGCTATCTGTCCAAAAGATCCTGGGTAGAGTTTCTGCAGGTCTCCGTTCACACTGCAGGATAAGGGGTCAGAATAGCAGAGCTGTGATGAGCGAAGAAAAGGGAAGCGGGTTTTACAGATGTTCCTTCCTGTGGTTTATCCTCGAGCTCAGAACATCTGCTTATTTAAGGGTCAAAAAGTTTTAGCCTGTGTCTCTTAGATCTTCTTGCACAGAAGTATCATGTAACAAAAAAAGAAAGACAAGAGAACATGATAGAACAGAAGAAAGTAGATGAGAACAAAAGGTGAGAGAAAAAACAAAACAAGAGATAGGATGAAAGAAAAGGAGATGAGATAATAGAAGACAACAAAGATGAGAGAAGATGAGGGGAGAGAATTCAATAATTTCACATCTATTGCCCCCTTTTTTAATTGCTAGGCTAATCACCTGACCTGGAAGAATGAAAACTTTTATAAATCCGATTTATTTTATTTTTCGGTTCTGGTTAGCGTGATAAGGACCTACATTTGTCCATTCAATGTAACTTATTTTTGTTTAATTTTAACTTATTTAAATTTCATTTAGGTAATTTCAGCCTAAATTCAAGACTTCTGTAGAATAAAAAAATCATAATGGCTAAGCCAGTGGTTCATTTGGGCATTTGGCAGACACTCTTATCCAGAGCGACTTACATTTTTATCTCATTACACATCTGAGCAGTTGAGGGTTAAGGGCCTTGCTCAAGGGCCCAACAGTGGCAACTTGGTGGTTGTGGGGTTGTGAACCTGGGATCTTCCGAACCGTAGTCCATGCCTTAACCACTGAGCTTCCCCTAGCCCCTCCGTTGGTTCCCAACCTTCTTTCCTTCTGTCCCTATCTAAGAAAAGCTGACCCCCCAACAACACCCCACCCTAGCCGAACCCACTCCTCAAACACAAAACAAAAGAATACATTTAAACAGTTTTCTACGCAGACTTTTAATTATACTATAAGTGCATAATTATGATCTAATTTGACATGTGCAAATATAATTCCACCAGCCACAACGCCTCAGAGCAGACAAAGCCTGCCACAACCCCTTGGACCCCAGGTTGGGAACCATGTGACTAAATCTTTGGACTGAAACTTATTCCTGAAGGATCGTGCATGTTCTACCACACCCACTCTTTTTAAGGAAAGGTTATTGAGTAGCTGATTAGTTAAATCAGGTGTGAGAAAGCATTGCAGTGGACCTCCAGGAGAAACAGTGGACTAGATGATACAGTTTCTAAAAAAAACAAAATGTGAACTCATTAACCAACAATTTTTCCACGGATTGCTTACGTCATGCTTGATTGCTCTCTGTGCCTACCGACTCTAATAAACCAAACCCTTAAGGTGCACTGATTAAATCTTAAACAAATTCTGTGATTAGACACTCTAAAGCCTTCTGTAAAAGAATCCACACAAAAATCTTGGGTATTTACAGCCAGCAGATTAAAGTATGATGCATTAAGGGGTGGGAATGATCATTCATGGTCCAAGGTCCACTTAGGGCCTGTCCACACGGAGCTGCGTTTCGCTGTATATGTATACATTTTTTATCGTATTGGCGTTTTGTCCACACGGATCCGGCGTTTTAGGAGACTGAAACCGCTATTTTTTTAAACCGGGTCCCAAAGTGGATAAATCTGAAAACGCCACCCTCGCGGTTTCGTGTGTACGGCCAATATATTTTGTGAAACGATGATGTCATCACATCACGTGTTGGCTGCGTCACACGTAACAGCAACAACAATAATGGCGGACTACATGATTGTGTTCGTGTTGCTACAAAGTCTGCTAGCTTTATTACAGCAAAATCTATTGCTTCTATGCAACTGTTATGAGCAACAAGCGATAATAAAACACCATCTTGGTTCATATGCAGCACGCAAGGTTATGCGCATGCTCAAAGTCTTCTTCTCCGTGTATAGTGTATCTCTATGGCAGAACTACAGCGCCCCATACTGGTCGGGCATATATACTACACCGTTTTCAGTGGTTTCGTGTGTACGCAGATATTTCTTGAGACGACGCCGTGTTCACGAAAAACGTGTTCACGGCTTCGTGTGGACGGAGTCTTAGGGCTTGAGTCGGGGTATACCCGGGATGGGTTTCCAGTCCATCGCAGGGCACACACTCGTTTACACACTACGGGCAATTTGGGAACACCCATTAGCCTAATCTTTATATCTTTGGATTGTAGAAGGAAACTGGAGTACCCAGAGGAAACCCATCAAGCACAGGGAGAACATGCAAACTCCATGCACACTGAGACGGGAATCGAACCTGGCCAGGAATCAAACCCAGACTCTTGAGGTGCTAAGCGACAGTGGTAACCACTAAGCTCTTGTTCCCTCACTAGTCTCTAAAGTTAATCAGACTACAACAAATTGGAAAAGTGTGAACCCATCTGTCTTGACATAGGGTTACAGCTTTACCTTTGACTGATCTAGAACCCTGACACTGGAGACTCTTTGTGACAAATTAAATAATTTTTTCTCCCAGATGGCACGGTGGTCGCCTTGCATCTCCAGGGTCCAGGTTCGATTCCCACCTCGGAGTCTGTATGGATGAAGTTTGCATGTTCTCCCCGTGCTTGGCGGGTTTCCTCCAGGTTCTCTGGTTTTGTATGTCTGGTTTGAGTATATGTATAGAAACAACACATATACTCACAAACGCACTATTATGAATAGGTAGTGTTACTTGTTTCTGAGAGGACTAATGGAGTTTTAAAGGCACTGATTCCTATTAATATATAACACTATCAATATCAAATCATTGTATCGCCCGGTCCTGACTTTGGTCATCTGATAACTGAGACATTTCATGGACCAGTTCCTGCTTCAGGGTAGTGATAGGGCCATGATTAAGAACAATATGTGTGTGGGCACCATAGGGGATACTTGAGTCAAACATTTTGAAGACTCACTGATGTCCACAATCAATACAGCTGCACCACTACATGATGTTCTGTTCTTTTCACCTGATTGGCTGATTGGTTAGTCAGGATACCTGGATCAAAAGAGGACTTTATGTCCTTATGTGCGTCAGGAGTGCAGACGGAGAGCACCATCAGAGCCACGCAGGAGGAAATGACAAACTACGAAGCTGACAGGAAAGGTCTTTACTCTGAGCTCTGTGTGTCTGTGTGTTTGTGTTGCTTTTTCTTTTTAAAGTCGTTCGTCTATTCCAGAGGTGTGTGCTGTGGTTGCTTAGCAACACCAAAATTTTGCTTCTGTATTGTTGCATGGAACAAGAGACTTTGTGTGTGTGTGTGTTAGGAACAACACTGTCCATTACAAAAAGCCAGATAAGAGAATGTGTTCATTTTGTTAGACAATACTACGGAATGTTCTCAGCACACATAGTGTAAAAACCCCATTGCATTCCTGAAGCTGGCCGACATGACCTCACAGGTCAAAGGTTGTCTCCCTGAGGACAATCTGAGTGCATGGATTCAGTAGCTCAAAGCGTCACTGTGCCCAGTGCCACACTCATTCATTTATCACTCATTAATTCAATCTTCGCTGACTGCACTCCTCCCACCAGGCACTCCCTACAGCACCGGGGTCAAAGCTCAGGACCTGGATGACCTCATCTTAGGACAATGATTGCCTGAAATGTGCCTGAAGGTGTTGATACCTACAGACCTGACGAGTCGGGTGCACCTGTGTGAGAAGCGCTTTGATGGGCTTCAGGTTCTGGAAGATGAAAGATGAGGTTCAGTGGGGAAATAAACCATCAAAAGCCTAGCTTGCTTTCATTAGGTACAAAAGTTTGCATCCCCCATTGGTTTCAGTCTCTTTTTAGCCCAAATGTTTAGCTATAATTTTTACTTTATTATTATTATTATTATTATTGTATTACTAAAAACCTGTCTAGAGATTAAACATTGTTGTTTGTGCCTTTGTCTCTTTGATCCTGTGGGTCACCACATTTGATCCAGAAGATCTGGCACCAGGTTTTACACTGGATACCCTTCCAATCGAAACCCTCCCACTTTCTCACCGGACTTGGGACCGGCACCGTGCCTGTGTTGTATGGAACGTAGGATTAAAGTTCTTTCCCAAGGACCCAACGGTTTACAGGCAACCCAAGAAGAGAATCGTCTGATCAACATCAACATCAACATCAACAGAGCCTCAACTGGTTTATTATTGTGATTCCCCCCCAACTACGAAGGTCAGGATTCAAATAGTTCTCAAGCCGCAGTTTTGACACTATAGTGGTGTCTAAGTGCGCTAACGTTATCATTATAATACGAGGGTGGGTCAAAAATTATCCGCACTCCAGTTATATTCAAGGCTACCCAGTCTACCCAGTCTACCCAGTCACGGCTGTGCGGGTGTGAACGTGTTACAATACATCAGTTCATTTGTAACTGCGGTGCGAGTAAAAATGGATGTCCCACTTGTGATTTACATAAAAGAAGAACAGCGTGTAGTGTTTTGTTTTGTTGTGTCTAAGGGTGTACCCAATGCCAAAACAACTCACGGAAGAGAATAAACAGAAGCGTTCGGATATCTGCAAACTTTATTTGGAGCGAAGAAAGTTCAAAAGTCAACCATCAGCTGGAAAATTCTTGTTTTTCAGTTTTCTGGGATTCCCAAGGGCCAGTATTGGAACATTATCAGGAAAAACGTTCAACAATCAACAGAGCTCGTTACAGTGAGACGCTTATTGAAAAACTGAAGCCTAAATTCCGGATTTAACGCAGAGGACTGATATCAGCTGTATATATATAACTTCTGCCCTCACTCATTGTTTTGGGGTGCTTTCGTGGCTCGGCCTGAATTTTTAGACATAATTTTCTTGATTTCCAATATTTCACACTTTACAGATATTTTTTTTATTAACCCTCATATTTCTGAACGAATTTGAAGCTACACTCAATTCAGTTGAGAAATCCAGTTGCTTTGTTGCTTGCTAGCATGAATATTAGGATAAGCAATGCCAAAACTGAATTTGTTGTTATCAGCTCTTTGATTGCATTGCTCAAAAGCTCGCACTGTGCAAGTTTCTGATCCTGGGCCTGGAACACACTCTCTCCTGCACATTTTAGTGTTTTCCTCTTTAAGTGTTTAACACACTCATTAGAATTATAAATGATTTGGGCCGTTTCTTATCTGCATATTCGAATCAGGTGCATTAGAGCAGAAAAACAGTCAAACATGAAGGACAGGGATTTCCCCAGAATCAGATTTGGGTCGGGAACTTGTAACCTTTTGGATTTAATTTACTGTGCTTCATTAGGTATCCATTGATTCATAGAATACAGCGCATTAGTGTTGATGGTTTAACAAGCAGGTGAATGAGCAATCAGGAGAACAGCTCTTACATGAGCCAACCCCAAAATACTGACCCTTTCTACAGTAAGTGGTGACTGATTTGGTTGTTATTTCAGGATAAAAAAGAAACTAAAGTGATTATTTGAGGATATAAGGATATCAGATGGGATGTGTCAGGTGCACCATCACCAACAGGATTAAAAAAAAAGAAAAAAAAGAATCGAAACCAAACAACAGATCCACCGCATCTAAATCCACATCCAATCTCAGAGGCATCGCAATCCAGACATCATATCACGCTTCCATTCACCTCCTTATTGAACTCATCTCTTTCCTGTTAACCCTGATTTACTAACCTGGACCCATACCGCATACTGTATCTTCGCCAGGTTTTATGATTCCAGTTCGCATTTCTGAGCCGCATTTCCCTCCGTCACATTCGACTAGTTTTTTTTTTGTTTTTTTTGCTTCTGTCTTGGATTTGATTGATTGCCCTGTGTTTCTCTGTTTGCTTGGTGTTTTGCCCCCACCTGTTTTTGACTACGAGTTTGCCTGCTGATTTGGATTGTTAATAAATGACTCATGCTTACATCCATCTGCCTACGCCATGTGATGATCCAAAAAAAAAAAAGAAAAAGTTGTAGAGACAAGCAGAATAAAAGCACAGATTCAAAGATATAATTTTGTCGCTTCATTTTTAACATGGTGAGGTCATAAAGAGACAAACAACCTTTTTTTTCATATACTGTATATCTTCGATTCTTACGTCTGCGTGCATGGAGTTTGCATGTTCTCCTCGTGCTTGATGGGTTTCCTCCAGGTTCTCCGGTTTCCTCCCACAGTGCAAACAAATGCAGATTAGACTATTTAGTGTTCACAAAGTGCCTGTAGTGAATGTTGACCGGAGGTGTACAAATAAATATAATGGTCACCACTGGCCACCACAGTCCCTAGTTGGACTGCAGAGGTTCCTAGATGGATGGATGGATGGATGGATATTGTATATCCATGGATTTATACCATAGTACTACCATAGTTTTAGCATCTTTTTTTTTTTTTAACATCTACTCTGATGACATTAATGCTGCAAATGGAAGATATTTTAGGGAAACCCCTCCCTCTAATTAATTATAGGCTATTTCACATGGACTTGTGTAGCATTCACAGATTTATTACAAAATTGAGGTATATACTGAATGTAAGCACAGTACACTAAGCCTTGGTCATTACAAGTTTTCCTGCTCCGTGAAGTTTTTCATCTAGAGGGCAAGTACAGATGGTGCAAGTAATCAGGACTAAGTTCCACAACCCTTGTTCCATGCAATAACGCATTCTAAAGTTCAGCTGATACGCACAAGAAGCACCTGGCGTATGTTGTATTAACATTAAAGTAACTCTTTTCTTTCCCCAAAACTTACTCTAATAGTAAGATTTAAAAGTAATATAACTAATAGTACTTATACAGTATGCACCTCAATTTTGATTTAATACAGGTTTGATAAAAACCCAAACTATCCCTTTAAGTGAATAGTTTTCGTCATGTACTGTATGTTTAATTAATATTAATGGACGGAGTCTCCCGTGTCAGAGCTGTGTAACAGTTAGAGGTCACGTAGTTCAGTTCAGTTTTCTCAAACAGGGGAAAGCTTTAGCTTTGAAGTTTATTTTTCTTTTCTTATTAATTTTTGAGAGACAAAAACAAAACAAAGCAGAGGAGGGTGATCAAACAGAGAACAAAGGAACGAAGTAGACAGTGAATGTCCGTGATCTCGACCAGCCTTGATTTCCCCTTATTGTAACTATAAATCGATAAAAATAAGTTTGACGTCTTTCTTAATTATTATTATTAATAATAATAATATAATAATAATAATAGAGAACATACAGTATATAATATGTGCCATTAAAAAATCTTGTAAAAACGACAAATAGTGCTGTGTGTGTGTGTGTGTGTGTGTGTGTGTGTGTGTGTGTGTGCACGCACTATCAGACTATTTCATTTAGTTGTCAATTAACAGAGGAGGTGATGTGTAATTAGTTCAGGCTCTCTGAGCGCGCTGCCTGCGGGGGCTCACTGCAGTCGGAGACAGACAGGAAGTCCCAGAGGATGAACTCTATCTAGACACAACACCACGCTCTGACTGAATGGGGAGCTAAAATGTGACAAGGATTTCACTATCTCTCTGCTGAATGTCCTACTTTTTTTCTTCCCCTCTCGTCTTCCAGGAAGCTGTATCATCTTGTTCTCGTCTTCTCAGGCGGAATCCTGTCTTCATTGCTGTTCGATCGATCGATGCGAGTCTGTTTCAGTGTTTACTTACTCAGTCTCTCTGGCTGTCTCGTTCTCTTAACCCTTTGTCTCATAGGATGGCATGAGTGATAGTCCGGAGAACCAGAGATCTCTTTCAGCAATGGATTTGGAATGTCCGAGCACAATAATGGAATGGGGAATTTTAAATGAATAGAAATCATGGAGGTGTTTTATCATCAAAAGACATAATTAGTTATATTTACATGGACAATATTTCTTTAATCCGATTAAAATCCGATAATCTGATTAGAGGTTCCAGTTTAACTGTTTACACGGACACTGATCTGATAAGATGTGTTCATGTGTTCAAAGCTTTTCATTAGAATGTCATTTTTTTGTGCAAAGTGGTTTAGCCTGCTGAACCCTTACTGTGTAATCTGCCTCAAATGTTTTATCTGCCAGAAATCTAAAGGAAAAGGCTTCTTATCTTATCAGACAAATCCTACCTTCTGCGACTATGATTGGTTACCAGGGTTCAGTCTCGTCTATGGTTGCGTAGATGCTTTACTACAGTTCATGTGAAACATTTACATTTGGGCAATTGGCAGACGCTCTTATCCAGAGCGACTTACATTTTTATCTTATTACACATCTGAGCAGTTAAGGGTTAAGGGCCTTGCTCAAGGGCCCAACAGTGGCAACTTGGTGGTTGTGGGGTTTGAACCTAGGATCTTCCGAACCGTAGTCCAATGCCTAAACCACTGAGCTACCCCTGGCCCATGAAACGTGGACCAATCAGTGCTCTGTCCTCAGCCAGAGACGCAGTGGGGTTTTTTTCTCCCACAGAGCTTAGTGGTCATGAATTGAAGAAAAATGTGCTCCCAGGGAGCTCATCACATCACCTAATATTACCCCAACCATGAGCAGAAAGAATCTACACTATATGGACGAAAGTATTTAAAGAAATGTGTTAATTATTGAGTTCAGGTGTTTCAATCAGGCCCCTTATCGCAAGTGAAGATCAATCCTAATGCTTCATCATACCAAGACAATGTTATGCTTCCAACTTTGTGACAACAGTTAACAAAGGGAAGCTCCTTTTATATTCCAACATGACTGCACCCCAGTGCACAAAGCAAGGACGATAAAGACACGGTTTGATGAGTTCAGTGTGGAAGAACTTGACCGGCCCTAACACAGAGCCCTGACCTCAACCCCATCGAGCACCTTTGGAATGAACTGGAACGGAGATTGTGAGATATACAGACCTTCTCGTCCTGTAGATGCTCTACAGAATGAATGGACACAGAAACACTTTAAAATCTTGTGGACAGCCTTCCAAGAAAAACTGTTAAAGCTGTAAACGGGAGACCAACTCCATATTAAAGTCTATGTATTTGAATACAATGTCATTGCAGGTTGAGACACAAGCAGATGAGGTGTTTACGTGATGCATTTTATTCTGATTAGGTGATTATTCCCATTATTAGTGGAATCTCAGGGTCCATGGAAATACGGGTTTTGTCTGATTCCTTAACTTTAAGTCGAGCTGTATACAGTAGGTTCTTCCCAGGTAACCACATGAATCCTCATAGTCACGGTGTACATTTGCTCTAATATCAGTGAAATACAATCACTAGTGATGTGTACTGTACAATAGTGTACACCAATAATTGGAGCAATAAACATGGTTCAAACTGGTGAGGTGGATATTCAAGTGTTTATCATTCAAACAGAAAGATACACTATCATACTTTAACCATTCAGAGGTCTAAAGGAATTTATTAGTATTGTATTAGTATTGTTTAACCTTCTGCTATATTCTGCAGTCCTGTTCTTTCATTAAACATGGGGTGTAAATAGTCCAGGTTTTAAACTAGCACTATATTTGCTGCTTTCTTGTGACACAGTGTTGCAGCATTACAGGTTTTTTTTCTTAAGCTGATTTTACCATCTGAATATTTCACTCTTTTATGCAACTCTTAAATCACTGTCCGGGCTCGCAGCGGGAGACTGATCACACCAGCGCCAGGAACAGGAGATAGAAACAATGGAAGGGGAGGAATGAAATGATTCTATAGGCTATCAATGGTTTTTTTTTTTTTGCGTGTGTGTGTGTGTGGGTTCAGTGAGAGAGATGGAGTCAGTGAGCTGTGACTGGGAGTGGAACTCTATCCTGATATAAAACATAAGATGAAGAGCTTTGTGATGGAGTTATTAAGAGATGAATAAGATGAATAAATGCAGGGTAGTATGCTTCTAGTCTGCGTGATAACACACACACACACACACACACACACACACACACACACATTATCAAGCATCAAGGTAGGCAGGTGGAATGTGCTTTTATATGTGTGTGTGTGTGTGTGTGTTTGGGTGGGTGGGGGTTGGTGGGTGGGGCGTGTCCTGGTTCACAAGAATGTTAGCAAGAATAAAATGCAACCGCTTTCCATTAGGTGTTTAAAGCAGCCGGTGGCAAGAGGAATCATAAATTAAGGTTTAATTTCTATTAATTACATATTTTACGTCATTTACATATCTTTTCTAAATGTTTTAAATGTTTTAAAATGCAGAAATATGAATATAGTGTTGGAAGTATTGGGATAGTTCAATAAATTCAATTTAATTTTATTTATATAGCGCTTTTAACAATTGTCGTTGTCGCAAAGCAGCTTTACACAATCAAAAGAATTATTTAAGTTTGTATGAAACGTGAATGTGTTTTAATCAAAATGATAAAACTGTCCCCAACGAACAAGCCGAGGACAACTGCGACAGTGGCAAGGTAAAACTCCCTGAGATGGCAATAGGAAGAAACCTTGAGAGGAACCAGACTCAATCAGGGAACCCATCCTCATCTGGGTGAAAACGGGTATAGCAGGGATTGATCTGCATCCATACTGTGTGAGACTGGAAGTTCATTATAACAGGAGACGTGTTTAAGGTAATATGGAGTCCAGTTCGTTATTAGAGGCTCAGGTGGACTGTAGGAAACTCCAGTCCTGAACTATCGAGCAACTTCAGTGACGAGTCTTCAGAGAACAGCTGTCTGCATCAGCCGAGGACAAGACCTCGAAAGTGGAAAGTGAAACCGTCCCCAGTCACCACATGCATCCCAGGCAGACCACACGGGGCATCCATGCGACAAGATCTCCAACCAGAATCAAAATAATTATCAGGTTGATCATAAATCCTTTGATTGTTTTAGTTGATTGGAAATGGCGCCCCCTGTTGTTGACACCCAACGCCTAGAAATGGCTTGTTGTGTTGTGTTTAGTGACTCTGCCTTAGACAGGGGTGATTGCATTAGTGAATGCCGATACACGAATACGGTGTGTGTGTGTGTGTGTGTGTGTGTGTGTGTGTTGGGGGCTGAAAGGAGGTGAGAATTATAGACTGGGTCGCTGGAGACATGCTGAAGAAATGAGAAAGCAGCAGGACATCCATCTTTGGCGGAGTGTGTTGTTCTACGATCGCTGTAATGTAAAAGATGAAACCTGGTTATAGATCTGAGACTCGGGAACGCTTGTGGGAATGAAGTCGGAGTCCCAGAGTTTAGAGAAATGAAAATGTAGACGTGAGAAATGTGCCAGGAAATATGACAGCTTCTTTGCAGGAATCAGTTTCACACCGTAAGACTCAAAGTGTTATGTAAACCTGGCAACAACACTCATGTGACTTGTTGAACATCTCATTCCTGATTTATTCCCTTTTTTTAAAAATAAAATAAATAAAGTTACACTTGTCTCTTTTGGGAAGACTTTCCAGTAGAATTTGGAGCACAGATATGGGGATTTGTGTTCATACATCTACACAAGCATTATGAAGAAGACATGTTGAAGAATCCATGTCCACTTTATTCCACAGATGTGAAGTGGGGTTGAGGTCAAGGATTTGTTCAGGACACTCGAGGTCTTCTACTACAACCTTCATTTAAAATATCTTCAAGAAGGTCAGTTTGTGCCCTAGGGTATTGTAATAATTGAACAGACTTGGGGTTTTAGTTCCTGCTAGTACATGCTACAGCATGCAAAGAAATTGTAGACAATTGTGTGCTTCTAATTTTTCTAAATGGTAAACATCAGTCTGAGGAACATGCGTCTGATGAACACATCTAGACAATGTCAGTCCAGAGACCATGTGACTAAAGAACATGTCTGAGGAACATCAGCCTGAGAAACATTGTGTCTGAGGAACATGTATCTGAGGAATGTCTGGGGAATATGAGTAGAGAATATATAGAGAACATCTCGCCAGTCTAAAGACCATGTCTGAAGAACATCAATCCGAGAAACGTGTGTCTGAGGAACATGTCCAAGGAATGTGTATCTGAGAAATATAAGAACATCAGTCTGAAGAACACTAGTCTGAGGAACCTGAGTCTGAGGAACACATCTAGACACTGTCATTCTAGAGACCATGTGACTAAAGAACATGTCTGAGGAACATCAGCCTGAGAAACATTGTGTCTGAGGAACATGTGTATGAGGAATGTCTGGGGAATATGAGTAGAGAATTCAATTCAATTCAATTCAATTTTATTTGTATAGCGCTTTTAGCAATTTTCATTGCCGCAAAGCAGCTTTACACAGTCAAAAGAATTATTTAAGTTTGTATGAAATGTGAATTTGTATGAATCAAAATGGTCAGTTTGTCCCTGGTGAGCAAGCCGAGGGCGACAGTCGCAAGGAAAAACTCCCTGAGATGGTAATAGGAAGAAACCTTGAGAGGAACCAGACTCAACAGGGAACCCATCCTCATTTGGGTGAAACAGAAAGCAGTAAATGATCTGCATATATACAGTGTGTAGGGTGGGAGGCAGTTCAGCTAAAATAGCTGATGTTAATTGATGTTAATATGGAGTCCAGGTAGTTATTGAAGACCCAGGTAGACTTGTAAGAAGTTCCAGTCATGAACTATCGAACTGTCAAGTCCCCAGAGAAACAGTTGCCAACACCAGTCAAGGCCAGAACCATTTTCTAGGTAGAGAGAATCATTCCCAGACACCAGACGCATCCCAGAGAGACACACGGGGCATCCATGTGACGAGATCTTCAGCCAGAAGCGGGGCACCAGGATGGGTCAGACAGGTCCGGAGGGCAGAGGGAGTCTGGATCACTGGCAGCTCAGGAACGACATGTGTAGCTCGACAGAGAGAGAGAGAAAGAGTGAAAGGGGGAGAGAGGGAAGAGAGGAGAAAGAAAGAGGGGGGGAAAGAGAAGAAGAGGAGAGATGGCAGTTAGGTATGGTCACAGTCACACAATGTATAATGTGAATGTATATTAACTGTAGAGTGCAAGCAGAGACTCCGGCAGGACTAACTATGACAGCATAACTAAAAGGGAGAGCCAGAAGGAAACACAAACATGAGGGCTTCCTGACATGTAAAGCAAACAATCACCTCACCGTCAGCAAACCTGAGTGATCAATGAGAGTAAGGAAGACAGCATCCAAACATACCAGTTCACCATAATATATATATATATATTAATATATATTATATTATATAATTACATAATATATAGGGAGCATCTCTATAGAATGCCATTCTAAAGACCATGTCTGAAGAACATCAATCCGAAAACGTGTGTCTGAGGAACATGGCCAAGGAATGTGTATCTGAGGAATATAAGAACATCAGTCTGAAGACCATCAGTCTGAGGAATATCAGTCTGAAGAACACTAGTCTAAGGAACCTGAGTCTGAGGAACACATCTCGACACTGTCAGTCCAGAGACCATGTGACTAAAGAACATGTCTGAGGAACATGTGTATGAGGAATGTCTGGGGAATATGAGTAGTCTGATGAACATGTGCTGAAGAACATTAGTCTGAGGAACATTTTGTGCTTCCAACTTTGTGGTACCAGTTGGGAGAGAAACCACATTTGTGAGACAATCTCTCTGTGTAATGTCAGAGGAGCATCAGTTGAGTAACATGTCTCAGGAACATGTGTAGAGAACATCAGTCTAAGAAACATTTTTATCATTCAGTTGTGTGCTTCCAACTTTGTTCGGTGAAGAACCACATGTGGATGTGAAGGTCAAATGTTCAAATGTGATGTAATGCAAAGACCCGGGTCTAGATGTTACTTTGAGAAACCAATCAAACATATTATAATCAATCGTCGTTTGTTTGAAGCCTCCTGTTACCTGTTATCTGTTTCCTACTTTCTATTTTTGACCTCCTGCAGTTTCCCACTTCCCAGGTTCTTCTCAGAACTCATATTGACACCTTCTTGAATTCTCACTGTGCCCTTCAGTGGCTGACCCGGAAATCAATCAGAGTCCTCCATCGTTAAGAAGGTATCGATTTTTCGACTCCACACAGAGGTATCACAGTGTGTGTAGAGAAGAAGCTCTCAGAGTGAGGACACACTGCTAATGCAGGACTCCTTTTAAATGTAGTGTTTGATGGAACACCATCTATAGTGCATAAATAATGTGTGTAAGGAAGGCATATCTCTGAGGAACATGTGTGTCTAAGCAGTTCTTTGTGAAAAAGGAGCAAGTCTCTGAGGAGCTGGTCTCATCAGTTTGAGAAATGTTTCTGAAGAATGAGTCTCTGATGGAAAGTGTGTCAGAAGACGAAAACAGGAGAAGAACATGAGAAACATGTCTAAGGTACATGCGTCAGAGGAACCACAGTCTGAGGAACACGTGTCTAGGAATCTGGTCTCTGTGGAATAAAAGCATGCCTTTGAGGATTTTTTTTTGTTTCTGAGGGATGTCAGATTGAGGATGAGGTCTATGAGGAATAAAAGTCTGAGGAACATACATTAAAACAACATCAGCCTGAAAAACGTGTCTGAGCAACAGGTGTCTGAGAAGTATCGGCATGAGGAACATATCTTTAAGGATCAGGTCTTTGAGAAAAGTGCGTTGTAAGGAATAAAGTCTCTGAGGAATAAAACTCTAAAAATTATTTCTGAAGAAACTTTAGGAATGTCAGTTCTTCTCTTCATTAACATCAGGTAGTGGGTCTCAGAAAGACAGGCGCTCCGCTCAGGTGACCACATTTGGCCTTTTTCAAATCAGTTTCTATAACAACCATGAAGGTTTAGTGAGATTTAGATAAATGAATCAGTTGCCTTTTAGGTGTGTGTGTGGAATAAGCAGAACCTTGGATGTGAGTTGGTTAAATTAGTGGCCAATTTCACTTCATCACTTCATGTTCTAATACACATGACGGTCATGATTGGAGAGAAATAGGATTTAGAGGTCCCTCTTGGGCGAGTACCAGCTGTAATTATCTACAGATCCTCAGAATCCTGATGGGGTTCGGAGGCAGAGCCAGAGGACTGAACTTCGCCAACTTATTTGCATCCACTCACGCAGACGTTCTGCCCACGCAGGCTTTAACAGCGAGATGCGCTGAGCAGTGGCAGAAGAGAGTGCACTCTCAGACCTCGTCCTAATGCACGATGACTCACCGCCGCTTTCACTGTGTCCCGCTCAGCTCACACTCCAGCAGCCAAAATCACTGAACAGTCCCTGCGTCTCCTATAGAAACTCTCCCGAGCTGAGGAAAGCGTAACACTCCACTGAGCACATGAGGGAGTCGAGCAGGTTTACAAAACAACCTGAGGAAGAGGGATGGAGGAAGAGACAGTGGTTTCTGCGGCGTCTGTGGCTGAGATAGTGAAGCATCAAAATGACAAAGTTACTCTTTTAAAAACACAAAGGAATAAACAAAAGCAAAAGAACATTCATCAAACTCGAAGAAGAATACCTTTATGTCAGATTTATTTTGTAAAATAAAAGATATTTCTAAATGCTTCACTTGAAAACTGCAAACAGATGAAGACAAAATAACAAACCAACATCAAAGTAATGAAAATGTAGCAAAAGAGAGAAAATAAAGAGAGAGAAAAATAGCAACAATAATATTATGAATCTAACATGAAAACAAAAAGTAATTAAAAAATAAACACAAACCAGAAGGATTGGCTTTCCAATAACGAAAAGAGATAATATTTGCATATGGAATACTAAAATGTATAAAAGTGAACCACCAAATAATAACAAACTAATATAAAATAAAACAGGTAAACAAAGTCATAGTAAGTTAAACAAAAATATAGAATTGATTATAAAATAACAGGTCAAATAAAAAAGATAAGTTGTTGGAACTAACATGAAAACTACAAACAAACAAACAAAAATGTTAGAATAAATGCATTACACTGTGATGTCGCGCTATGTGATGTCACTCAGTATGATGTCACTCAATATGATGTCACTCAGGAAATTATTAGGCACTTTTCAGTGGCTTTTCAAGCTTAAGGCATCGCCAGGACTTACGTATTTGGGGTATTAAAAATCACTTCGCAATTTCGGCTCCTCAGTGTCTTGAGATCATATTGGCTTGGTTTAGTGGTGATTGTGTAAATCCCCTAGGAGGAGTTTATCAAAATCTATTGGCTGTGTTTTGCAAACAACCTAGAAATAACTGATTTCCTGTTGAGTAGAGCCCATGACATGCATAGCAAAAGTTGTTCAGCTCAATTACATCTAAGTGTGTACCGGGTTTCCGTGTGCGAGTGTGTATGAGCTATGCAGCAAAATCTGGTGTAAAATGCCCAGGGCCCAGGACTTTTTGAGGATGATAAACCCCCCCCAAAAACAACAGAAGAACAACAACAACAGGGCCCTCACACACTATGATGTCATAGAGCTGCTGTCATAGTGCTTGGGCCCTGATCACCTCGCATGAATTTAAAAACCAAAGTAATAAAACTAGAATAAAACATCTAGATTGTTACTAACTAAAAAGAGTCATAATTGTTAAAACTAACATTACAAACAAGAAATCAACAATAAAATAAAGATAATTAAAAAAATTAAACGAAAAAAATAAAAAAATAAATCCAGGCTAAACGAAATCTAGACAAAAGAAATAATACCATTTAAAAAGAAATGATGAAAAAAGCTGGCTCATTGCTTGTTGAACTAATATAAAAGTATATACAATATAACAAATAAATCATCATCATTATTATTATTATTATGATTATTATTATAGAAAGACATCATACTTACTGTATTTTTATCCAGAGTAGAAGTAGAAATTGTCTTGTCGAAGTTGCTAAAACTAACCTTAAAGTTATAAACAAACAAACAAAAGGCAAATAAACAACAACAGCAATATTAACTTACCATGAAAACAAATTGACACAAAAAGATTGCGTTTTTAGTTGTTAAACTAACAGAAAACAAATGACCACATAATAAAAAAAAAAAAATCTAACATAATAAAAACAACATCTAAAAGCAAAAGCAGATGTGTAAATGGTGAGTGGAAGAAAGCGAGTGAATTGAGGGTGAAAGTATTTTAGGCCTTTTTTTTACTTTTTGCATTATTATTATTATTATTATTATTTATTTATTTATTTATTTATTTATTTATTTATTTTATTATAAAGCCTCGTTTGTAATCTGCTGATCTACGCGGTGATCTGAGATTGCTTTACATGTTCCTTACTAACATGGGCGGAACACTGTGATTAGTTTAACTTGTCACTTTTTCCCCTAAAAGTAAGTTAAATAAACCAAAATAAAGAACGTTTTTCACACTGGTGAGACTAATGTAGCTCCATATTTTCCATAAATATCTGCCTTAAGCGACAACCAGATCTTCAGTAATGACTTTTGGTGTTGGTCGTCTTACACGACCAAAATCTTTTCTCTCTAATCTGCATAACCAAGAAAGAGCCCATGGCTGCGCACTAATGTAATGTATAATGTGCTCGTGCTTTGTGTTGTTTCTGACATGGCCATGCGTTGTGTATTTGTCTGTACTGTTATGTGTAAATCTGGCACGTTGTGATGTTTGTAAGCATCCACCATGGATTGATTTTCTTGGAGCCCTGCAGCTTTGCTTTCATTGGCTCATCAGGTTTGTAGCTAAACATTCACTCAGTTAACAGGAAACATTTCCTGAGCATTCGCTAGCGTTCCCACTGGGTTATTTAAAGGTTCTGCAGCAACATTGTAACTAATGATCTGTTCATCTTAAAAGGATGAATAAAAAAATAATTGTTATTGGAAACAAACTTGTATCTTGAATCGCTGTGAGAGAAAAAAACAGAGCCTACTGTAAAAAAATAAATTGCATTAGGTGTTAGCAAACATCAGAACAAACAAATAAATAAATAAATAGCTGCTGATGCCATGTGGAGTTAACGAAAATAGTTTTTGACTTTTCAAAGTTTTATTATTATTTTTTTTTTTGTACTCCAGACATGCCGTCTCAGTAATTATTCTCAAACTTATTATTTAAACCTGTCACAAATACCTCCCTCTTAAAGACACACACTTCTCCCTCCTATTACTCCTTAAACCTTCACTAACAAATATATTGTACTTTTACTTTTCCAGGTAATTTACCTACATTGTACAGTCAGTGTAGTTTAAAAACTGGCATTTGGCGACACCATGTGGTCTAAAAGTGCAACTACACCATATTCTACAGTATGAGGCTTCAATGCCAAGCAGGACTGATAAATACTGTAACCTTTGTAGAACACTGCAGTACCTTTTCTAAACATTTGATTGATTCATGGAAGTGTTGTACCTATCTTGAAGCTTTTTCTTGGGTTGGTATTAAAGGTTCTTGCCTGTAGCTGTATTTGTTGGTGGGTGATGCTGATAGTTAATTTGCAGTTGAAGTTTGGAATTGAAGCATTTTAGCATGGTGGTAACCTTCTCTTTTAAGACAATAAGTGCTACACTGGAGATGCACCAAGATACGAGATAATTCAACAATGCTATCGTAGAAATTTTCTTTTAAAAGCAGATACTGTAATAAGGACCATGACATTGTTTTTTTTATCATATTATTAATATTGTAGCGTTTTTACGCCTGAAAGAATGCTGGAGAGACGAGCGAGCTTATTTGCTGCCCAATGCAATGGCTGGGAGTACTTTATTTAGCATACAGCCGGTATGGCATGAGCAGCACCTTCACTCAGGAGCCTACCTCTAATTCAGCGTCAGCCTGAACTAGAGCCCATTTCACACGTCACACACCTCAACACACACACAACAGGGCCGAAGTCACTAACCCAAACACCTTTCCCCATCATGGTGAACACACCGACATCCCCGCAAGGCATGCTGGTCGTCAGCCGCCGCCCCGCCCACGCCACACTGCCCCCACCCGAGCTGTGACCGTCCCCGGTCACCACGACGAACTTGGTTTCGAAGGCGTGGAGGCGGTCGGCGCTGGCGGTGGAAACGCCGGCGTCCTTTGGCAGGTGAGGGATAAACGTGAACGTAGTCCTGAGGCGGTCCGGCCTCCACAAAGTTCAATGTTTCCCCGGCGTGCGGCTGGCAAGGCGCAAGACGGTCCCGGTGGAGCAAAACTCGTGCCCGCCCAGCCAACCGCACCCGGTAGATGACATCGGAGAGCCGAGCTATTACCGTACAGGGGCCGACCCAGTGAGACACACGCCCGGCCGAGAGCCCCCTCCTTCTCCTTCCAGAGGAACACACCCACACCTGCTCGCCAGCAGCAAAATTTCGCCCCTGGCTGTGAGTGTCCACGCCCATTCGCTCCATGGTTTCCCCTACCCGAAAGTCTTGCAGCGGTGCCCGCGAGCGCTGGGTGGGGCCCTTCTGCCTGGCGATGAGCGGTTCACAGTTCTGTGAGACCAGCGGAGCGACTGCGGGTGACGCAGTAACGCGGCTGCATGCTGGCTTGGACGGCTGATCACCACGGGAGGGCCTGGAGGACTGCACGGGGGGAACGTCCTGCGTCGAGGTTTCTACGTCGTGACGGCGCTCCACTTGCTCGCAGTACCGGCCACGCGCTTTGCTGCCCGGCCGGCGAGGTAAAACGCCGGTGTTAGCGCGCAGATTTCCCGCTCGGTCTGCTTTTGGAAGTTCCGCCCCCTGGGTGTGTGCTGCTAACCTGTCCGGCTGTGGTTTGGGTCCAAGCAACCTGGCTACCCCGAAGTTACCACGAAGAGTTGCGCTGGACAAGTTTAGCACCGCACCCCATCTCTCCAAAATGTCCAACCCCAAAACGCAGTCCTCCTCGACGTCCCCCACAATGAACCCGTGTGAATAAGTTCGTCCACCCACCTGGACTCGCGCTGTGCGACACGCCCTTACCTGTCTCTTGCTCCGGCGCTTGCGCTGCGCCAGCCTCCGCCCCGAGATCCAGCGCCGGGATTTTCACCTCGCCGCTCCGCGTTGGTTGACGTGGTGTGCTCGCTTTAGCGCCGTCGGGAAAGCGCTTCTTCGCGAGTAGTCGCTCCGCTACTCGGCGGCCCGCTTGGATTTTCAGTAGGTCTTCCGTTGTGCGCTCGAACCCGTTACTCTCCATCCCACTTCTGACACCAATGTAGCGTTTTTACGCCTGGAAGAATGCTGGAGAGACGAGCGAGCTTATTTGCTGCCCAATGCAATGGCTGGGAGTACTTTATTTATCATACAGCCGGTATGGCATGAGCAGCACCTTCACTCAGGAGCCTACCTCTAATTCAGCGTCAGCCTGAACTAGAGTCCATTTCACAGGGCCGAAGTCACTAACCCAAACACCTTTCCCCATCATGGTGAATACACCGACATCCCCGCAAGGCATGCTGGTCGTCAGCCGCCGCCCCGCCCACGCCACATTATTATTATTACACAATAGCACTTGAGCCCATCCCAGGAGACTTTGGGCATGAGGCCGGGTTTATCCGGAACAGGGTGTCCATATGGACACATCACATTCACTCACACACTATGGCCAATATGGAAACACCAATGAGCCTAGTCTGCATGTCATGGGGGAAACCCAACAAGCACGTGCGTGGAGAACAAGCAAACTTCACACACTCAGACGGGAATCGAACCCTCAACTCTGAAGGTTAAGGTGAGAGGCCACAGTGCTAACCTCTAAGTAACCAGTAGTAGTAGTCTTCATGATGAAGGGTGTACGCATCAATCATCAGTCATCAATGTGCAGCTTGTACTGTATAACAGTATAGATTCACTGTTCTCTGAAAATAACAACATACAGACATTATTGTCAAAATATCAGGCAACAAAAGTAAGTACACCCTAAGTGATAACAGCTGTACATCTTTACCCATGCAGAGTCACATGTCCTATTCATCATGGTCATGTGTTTGTCAGTGGCTGCATACTGTACTGTATGTCACCAGACCTGAGTCCTATTGAGCACCTGTGGGACATAGGAAAAAGAGGCTACAATTTGCACAAGCTCACCAAAATTGGACGGTTGAAGACTGGAATAATGTTGCCTGGTCTGATGAGTCTCGATTTCTGTTGAGACATTCAAATGGTAGAGTCAGAATTTGGCATAAACAGAATGAGAACATGGACCCATCATGCCTTGTTACCACTGTGCAGGCTGGTGGTGGTGGTGTAATGGTGTGGGGGATGTTTTCTTGGCACACTTTAGGCCCCTTAGTGCCAATTGGGCATGGTTTAAATGCCACAGGCTACCTGAGCATTGTTTCTGACCATGTCCATCACCATGTACCCATCCTCTGATGGCTACTTCCAGCAGGATAATGCACCATGTCACAAAGCTCGAATCATTTTTAAAAATCAAAAATTGGTTTCTTGAACATGACAATGAGTTCACTGTACTAAAATGGCCCCCACAGTCACCAGGTCCAATAGAGCATCTTTGGGATGTGGTGGAACGGGAGCTTCATGCCCTGGATGTGAACCCCACAAATCTCCATCAACTGCAGGATGCTATCCTATCAATATGGGCCAACATTTCTAAAGAATGCTTTCAGCACCTTGTTGAATCAATGCCACGTAGAATTAAGGCAGTTCTGAAGGCGAAAGTATGGCATTAGTATGGTGTTCCTAATAATCCCTTAGGTGAGTGTATATATACACTGTATACACACAATTATATTACATTATGCCATCATGTATTATTATTACACAAAAAAACAGATTAGACATCACTTTAACCTGGTTATTTTTTTAAAATCATATTAAAGGTAAAATGTCTTGTAGACATACAGTATTGTGTCAAACTTACTTTGGAGTGAAAGACACTGTGCGCTGTCTCTGTCTCTTATTTGGACACAAGATGGAGCCAAAAACATTTCATTCCATCAGCACAGTAGTTCATGTTTTCCAATTCCATATAAGAAATTTTATCCTTTATTTAAAAAAAATATATATTTTTATTGTTTCTTTTCTCTTACATTTACATTTAGGCATTTTGTAACTGAGGCGAAGTTGCATTAAACTTAAGTTGATGGTTTAACCTTAATAATTTAAATAAAACGACATTAAATGGTGGTTTAACTGGGCGGGTGGCACGGTGGCATATTGGTTAGCACTTTCACCTTCGCCTCCAATGCATGTGTGTGTGCCCTGTGATAGACTGGCACCCCGTCCAGGGTGTACCCTGCCTCATGCCCTAATTCCCCTGGGATAGGATCCAGGCCCCCTGCAACCCTGTGTACAGGATAAACTGGTATAGGCAACGAGATAAGATGGGATGAGATGAGATAATGCTGTTTTTGTATTTGTTTCAGTGTCAGAGCAAAAAATACATTCATGCACAATATTACATTGTATAATATTTAAATTAAAATGGATTAGACATCACTTTAAAATGGTTATTTTTATAAATAAGGATTAAAATTAAGAAGAAGAAAAAACACACACACACATACACTCACACTCTGACTGGTTAAGAGCTTTCAGATGTCTTGTGTCAAACTTACTTTGCACTGTCTCACTGTCTCACTGTCTCAGTCTCTCACTTGGACACAAGATGGAGCCAAAAACATTTAATTCCTCCATCAGAAGCTTTGAAATGTGGTTAAGATTCCTAATTACTGTCTGTTATATAGTGAGTCATGTTTTCTGATACCAAATAAGAAATTTGAACCTTTATTAAATACATTTATTTTGCTTACTCACTTGCATTTCTACTTTCTCCATGTGGGAATTTTATTAATTACATTTTTATTTCTTTGTTTTCTGTTGCAAATATTAAATTATAAAATGATCTGGAAGTCTGGAATTATTTAGCTTTAGAACCAACTTTATTTACTGCATCAATGGAGCTGGTTATATGCTGGAGCTGCATAGTTGCATTTTGGTTTATTGAACCTAGACTTATTAATTTGTTCATATAAAAGAATTTAGAGCTCCAAAAGATGCATTTTGAGACTGTAAATAGGCATTTTATCCAGCAGTCAGAGTAGAACTTTGCAGTAAAGTTCTTTTTTTCTGCCACCTAGAGGAGGAAAGATGTAATGCATGTTGCAAAATCAAGAGCTTTGAAGTTATTACATAATAATGTTTATAAACCAAAAATAAAACCATGAAGATCAAAATCAGACAAAAACAACCCTTAAGGAAACCTACTTTGACAGGGAAGTACATGTGCGCAGAGTGTAACCCGAGCTCAGGATCGAACCCTTCAGCTGTGACGCAGCCTCGTTAATAATAATAGTGAAATAGCAGAATATGGGGAATTCACTTTTAATTAGCTATTGTTCATTTATTCATTCTCTATACTGCTTATCCTATTTATGGTCATGGGAATCCTGGAGCCTATCCCAGGAGACTACAAGTAAGAGGTGTGGTACACAATGGACAGAGCACACACACACTCATTCACACACTACAGGCAATTTGGGAACACAAAATAGCCTACCCTGCATGTCTTTGGACTGTGGGAGGAAACCAGAGTACCCAGAGGAAACCCACCGAGCATGGAGAGAACATGAAAACACCATGCACACAGACCCGATGTGGTGATTGAACCCTTGTAGAGGATTATGTGGTATAGACGATGAGTAAAACTATTGGATGGGAGACATGGGAGTGTCAATATATATATATAAGGGAATTAAATAAATATGTGCAGATATCGATGAATGAAGAATAATATTAGTGGTTAGACTACAGAAAATTGTGCAATGAGTTATTTAGTTGGTGGCACGGTGGTGTAGTGGTTGCCTTGCACCTCCAGGATCTGGGTTTGATTCCCGGCCAGACTTGATTCCCGTCTCTGTGTGCATGGAGTTTGCATGTTCTCTCTGTGCTTGGTGGGTTTTCTCCCGGTACTCTGGTTTCCTCCCACAATCCAAAGAAATGCAGATTAGGGTAACTGCCGTTCCCAAATTGCCCGTAGTGTGTGTTTGAGAGTGTGAATGTGTATGTGTGTGTGTGCGCCCTGCGATGGATTGGCACCCTGCCAATGGTGTACCCCACCTCGTGCCCCAAGCCTCCTGGGATAGGCTCCAGGCCCCCTCGACCCTGAATACAGGATAAAGCGGTATAAAAGATGAGTGAGTGAGTGAGTTATTAAGGTGACATGGTTTCGTAGTAGATAGCACTGTTGCCTTGCACCTCCAGGGTCTGGGTTCAATTCCCACCTCGTTCGATGTTCTCCTTGTGCTTGGTGGGTTTCCTCTGGGTACTCTGGTTTCCTCCCACAGTCCAAAGACATACAGATTAGGCTAATTGGCGTTGCCAAATTGCTTGTAGTGTGTGTGAGGTCCTACCACAGTTGTAAAAATGGGAATAAATACACTGGTCACCAGTTGGTCTATGGAAGTTTCTAGATGGAAATGGATGGTTTATGATTAAATACACACACACACACACACACATATATATATATATATATATATATATTTATATATATATATATATATATATATATATATATATATATATATATATAGTAAAATATACTGTACGGGAATATATGCATAAAATGTGTAAAAACAAAAAAGGGGGATTTTAATTATTTAGCTTTTTTTCCCCTCATCATTTCCAATTGGTCTGGAACTTAAAAGGAATGTTTTGCAACATCAAAGTGAAAGATGGGCGTGTGCGTGACGTCACCAAAACTTGGGACAATCTCGCGCTCGCGTGCAACAGAACTCCGTCACTCAGTGTGTGCGAGGCTGCGCGCGAGGATGTGGAGTCACTGCGGTGGAGTCTGTTGAACCCGGGATCTGATCAGTGTGTGTGTGTGTGTGTGTGTGTGTGTGAAGCAGCGCTTACAGAACCGGAGCTGCGCGCGGGAACCGGATCATGAGCTGACGCGTCCAGGTAAAGCGCGCGCGCAGAGGTAAAGTCTTTCAGTGTGTTTCAGTCCGCAGAGATCTTATTATATAAGAGAGTAACACTGTGGCCGAGTGTGTGCCTCTGTTTCATAACACCAACACGCACCAGTACAGTGTGTGCTCCACTTTATACACCTTGTGTAACTCTAGTCTTTAATCTTTCCAGCTTTAAAAGCGATTCAAGCTGGCATTCCTTTGATGTGACTTTATTCTAAAAGCCAGGCACATACACCTTTCTAAACACACACACACACACACATATATATATGCATGCACAGCTTTCTTCAGGGAATTTATTTTTGTCTTGGTTGAACAGTAACTGCTGTGAACTTATCAAGTCTCGAGTTCAGAAAGAGCTGACACATACAGTATTTGTTTAGTTTGGCTTTTAAATCAATCAGTAAATAAATAAATAAATAAATGATACAATCATCATCAACAGCAACATCAAGAGCATTCGATCACATCTATAAACTTTCAGAAGTAAGGGTGACACACTGCACTTTTCTTTGTTTGCTTTCAATGCACACTTGTTAGAAATATCCTGGATTGTTATTTATTTATTTATTTTTTAAATAAGTGATTTAATAATTCAATCAACAACAAATAATTGGCAAGTATTTGATCACATCACTCCTGTATGCTTTCAGAAACACTGGTTTGAGATTGTACGTTTCTTTGTTGCTTTCAATACCTGCCTATTTACGATATCCTGGTTTGTTTATAAAAAAATAAACAAACAACAAAAAAAGTTGCATTTGATCATATCACTCTTACACGCTTTCAGAAATAATGGTGGTACACTGTACTTGTTGCTTTCAGTAGATGTTTATTTAGGATACTCTAGTTTGTTTTTAAATAAATAAACAAACAAACAAACAACAAAAAAGGTGCATTTGATCATATCACTCTTATACGCTTTCGGAAATAATGCTGGCACACTGTACTTGTTGCTTTTAGTACATGTTTATTTAGGAAAAAAAACAACAACAAACAAACAAACAAAAAGCATTTGATCATATCACTCTTGCACGCTTTATAATAATGGAGGCACACTGTACTTGTTTATTTAGGATATTCTAGTTTGTTTTTAAATAAATAGACAACAAACAAACAAACAAAAAGCATTTGATCATATCACTCTTATACGCTTTCAGAAATAATGGTCTGTGGTCCCTAAGCTCTGATTACGTACCTTAAATTTAGTTCTTAAATGTGACTGATGGTTACTAAGTATACAGAACTTGTTTAATTAATGCTACCACCCAGGCAACATGGAAAACTGCAGTTTGGTACCTTAAGTTCAAAGCTCAAAATATACTTTTTCCCTTTATTTTTATTATATAAGCTCTCAGAGACAGTATAATTTCCTTTTACTTAATATCTCTTTAAAGAGCCTTGTTCAGCCCTCAACTTCAGAGAGCTCCATTTGGTTAATCAGTGACCAGGGAAAGTAACAGGAAACTCTGGTTCACCGCAGTTAATCTTGTTTTGGTTTTGCTTCAGGCTGCAATGTTTGCGCGGATACCTTGCGATGGATTTTAGCAACGAGGTTGATCTTTCCAACAACAACAACAACTGCAGCAACGGCAACTTCAACGCTCCTCTGTGGAAAAAGCGTGCCACGGACCAGGTCTCGAACGCCAACCTGAAACCCAAACCGAGACCTTTGAGTTATCAGATTGACGGTGTCCTCATGACCGATTTCCCCTTGGAGGACAAGTGCTCTTTCACTCTCACGCAGCCTGCAGAGACGATCACTACGACACAAGGAACCATGGTGATTAAACATGTTTTGAACAAGCCTGCCCGTAAGACTCGCGTTGTAAGGAGCATTAGTATTGGGCATCTATCCAGTGGACGCTTTTCCCTGGCTAGATTCAGATCAGAGAATAATAATAATGAAGACTCTGTGGCCAGTAACCAGGTCTCAAAAAGCACTCAGTCTACAAAAACTGCAAATGGCTCGATCAAAACTAAGACCAAAAGAGATCATGATCCTCTAAAGCGACTATCCAGCCCAGTTACCCTCGTCTCCCAGAGCGAGCAGATTGTTTTCGGAGACTCGTCCCCAGCATCAGTTATTCAAACCCCACAGAAACCTACCTCCCCCTTATTGAATTCCCCACAGCTCTCCTCTCCAGTTGCTCTTCGAGCTTCATCTCAGAGTTCCATGTCCAGCACTCGTTCCCTTTCTTCTTGCTCTTCTTCCTCCTCCTCCATTCCCAGCACACCAACCGAACAATCCCTGTCTCCATCTGAAGACAGCGGCGTACCTCCAGTTTCACGTCAGTCCTCGATCACCTCCCAGGGTTCGGACGCCAAGTCGCCCCTGCCTCGCATGGTCCTCAGTACCCACAGCCCTGCTGCGTTAAAGCTGGGCACCCAGCAGCTCATTCCTCACAACCTGGCATCTGACAAACGACCCGGCAAAACCGGACAGTCTGGCGGGCTGATGGACCCTTCCAAACGTAACCTCCGTGTCCGCAGCATGGTGGAGAGCGGATCCTTTTTCTCCAGCACTAAGGAAGATGAAGAGGCAGATAGTGAGGATGCTCCTGGGCTGTTCAGGAGGGGCCTGAGGTCCACGTCATATCGCCGGGCTGTGGTCAGCGGTGTAGAACTGGAAGTCCCTTCTAACCTGCCAAGAGTCACAGAGATGAAAGAAGGACCCCGGAGTCCACGGCCATCCAAAAGCAAGGTGAGTGCAGCTTTATTGGAATCAGGAGCATCTTGTAGCTGCTGCTAAATTTGGTTTCCCACACTTATCAGTACTATCTTTTCGAAGGGGTTCTACCTGGGACCTTTTTTTGAAATGGAAACCTCGATTATACTCGATTTAGACGCAGTCTAAACTACAAAGCTTTTAGTTCTTGATTTCTGAAGTGGAAGCTAAATGGACAAATTTTAGGTAAATTATTTTACTTTTTAATGATTTTCCCAATTGTTGGTAGTACATGCAAAATCTAAAAGGATAGAACTGATTATTAGCTAGCTTACCAGCCAGCAAGCTTTGGAGTCTTGAATTAAAAAACCTCCTGATTTGGGGTCCAACGTAGACCTTTAAAGCATTTTCCATGAGGGACAAATCGAAGATAGACCTTGTGTCTTTTGGTCTTTGTGTGTACGCGGAGCTCGCATGTTCCCCCTGTGCTTGATGGGTTTCCCTTCAACATTCCAAAGACATGAAGTGTAGGCTGATTGGTGTTTCCAAATTGCCCATGGTGTATGATTGTATGAGGGTGTGAGCAAGTGTGGGCTTGTGCCCTACGATGAGTTGGCATCGCATCCAGGGTGTACCCTGCCCTTGTGCCCTGAGTTCACGGAGATATGCCCCAGGCCTTCTTAGACTGGAAAGGGATTGAAGTGGAAACCTTTTACTCAGACTACTAGGGAACCATTATAGGTCTCAAGTTTTATTTTAAAGCTGTATCTCATGATAGAATGATGATAAGGAATTAGTTTTATTTAATGGGTGCACGTACGGGATGTAATTTAACAGGCCATGTCATATGACCAGAAGCGCAAGGAACATTTTGTCGTTAGACTCAAATCCACTTGAAGCCGAAACAGTCGCTGCCTACCTGAAATACGATCTTGTGCCATTGTTTAGGCAATTAGATTCCAAGTGCTGTTTTACAGATCACCGAACACAGGGCTGATGGTAATTATGGCCTAGTTGATATTTGGCTGGAATGCTTCGTAATAAGCTGAGACATGCCTGTATTCCGTGTTTATTTGCTGTGATCAGGAAAGGAAGATTTTATTCTCATGACTGTGTTCTGTTATTCTGCGCAATCAAAAGTCCCGCTTTGACTTGAACACCCCGAGTCAATACTGATACTTTGGAAACATGACTATGAATCATATTATAGATGATTGTTTTTGTTTCAGAACATTTTCTAAGTGCGGTGAGATCATTCAATTACAATAATTATATTCCGTCTTTTCTTGTCTTCCCCGGCTCTTCTCGGCACAGACTGTTGTCCCTCTGTTTGTCACGATCTTTAGACTCTTAGTCTGATTTTCTTATCTAAAGAGATAAAAGAGCACATCTAATATCTCACGCATGTCTGCCAAATATGGTGAAGTAACAGCAGCAATAAATATGAGAGATTAAATACAGGATGATGTCATGAACCAGCCACTGATTTCTGTCCCAATGTAGCATCTCGAGTAGGAACAGTGTCCATGCTCACCACAGCACCTTGAGAACTTGAGGACATGATTGCTTTCAGGACGCTCTAAGCACTGCAGTGTTCTTAAATTAGCTTAGGCACTTCCATGAAAAGAAGCAAACGTCCTATAAAGGGGTCACCGAGGTCAAAGGGTAGGAAGGGTCACCGCAGGGAGAAACGAGCCGTGTCCACTAATGTCCGCTTTTCAGAATTTGTCGGGGCAGTGTGAACAGGAGAGGAATAGAGTCACGTGTTTCAAGTCTTGTAACTAATGAATATCAGCTTTTGGATGTTTAGCGACACTGATTTCTTTTAATTAAACTCATATAAGATGTTTATTTGGAGTTGATTTGCCGTTAGCCCTTTAACACAACAGAACAGACCAATAATGATTCTTATCTATTTTTTGCAGAGTGGACAGAAGAAGAAAAGACTGCAGTCCCAAAGGACATTTGACAGCGAGGGTAAGACCCATAACACACACTTATAAACGCACTGTACACCGTAGATGTGGACATTTACAGCATGGTTTCACGTAGCAGAAAAACTAAGCCGATGAAAAGGAAAGGAGGTGAGGTGCGACGAGAACGTGTGGTTCCTTTCGTTTCGGTGTACGCTTATCTAGGTGGACTTTGTGCTGTGGACTTGTTAACCGCGGTCATGCTGGAAGGCTTCATTGGTTTGATAATAAAAATAAACCTATATTGCTACGGATCGTTAACTGGTCACACATTTATTTTTCGCTGGTCGCTGGGTGCGCGTTTATTATACCGTCTAAAAGAAGTCTTTGGATAAATCCATACTATTTATATTAAGTTTAGCTTGTACATGGTGAACGCTGTATCCTTACAAGTAACTAAGAATAGTTTGTCTCCATTTTCTATGAACACAATGGCACTCCCTTTGTTTTTCCAGAAACCGCCAAGATGTTCCGAATCATTACTTAAAATTGAAACCAAAAAAAAAAAGATCAGGTTTCACATGCTGCGATTTCAAGTCCGTGATAAGAAAGACGTGTACGTGTTTTTGCTGCCGTCTCACGATCGCCGTCAAGGTTATGATTTCGAACTTGAAAGACGGTTACGCTCAGTCATGCCGCTAGGTTATTAACGATAATGTCTTGTACCTATGTTCACTGGTTATGTCATAGATGGTATATGAGTAATGTGATCCACACTGAGCAGATAATCTTTCATGAATCATTAACATTTGCACAGCTTGTCAGGACGTAGTTAAAGAGACAGACAGACAGAGACAGTAAGCAATTCAGGTTGGGATCAGATAGTCGGGTTTTAAACCGCTGCCATGTTCACATCATCAACAGAACAGAGATCAGTGCATGAATTAGCTGTTTCAGAGACATAGTAAAAGTGAGACGTTAACAGAAGGGAATATGGACGAGGGAATTAGATCGGGAAGTGTTTCATAAGGTCATAACGGTAGAGGTAGATATGACGTCTTTTCAGTGGACCTCTGATCTTCTCTTCCTTCAGAGTGGAGAGAGAGAAGCTGCCTGCCAAAACCCACATTCAAACCCAGACATGGAAGAACGTTCAGCAAGAAAACCGCTTCTGAACCATCCGTGTTAAGTTTCGATCTTTCGATCTTCACCGCTAGTGAGCTCGCGAGTCCACTTTGACTTCATCACCCATTTGTTCACGGCTAGCGCGAGCTGCAGAGCTACCTCGCTTCTAACACCAGGCTGCGTCCCAAAACCCCTGATCAAGGGCACTACATGGTGTGTGGGACAAGAACTTGTACACCCTACATAGTGCACTAGTTTTCAATTTTACACTATCTGGACTTCAACCCCAGAACGTTTAGCTAACGCGATGCTAAAGCGGAAATATAAAGAGAAACTTCTGATTTATGGGACTGTTCACCAAATCCATGGTTTGTTCTCCTTATCTTTTGGCTGAACAGTACCAGGAGGAGTGTAAAACTACGGTCACCCCTAGTCTGAGGGTCTCAGGTACAGTACAGCCGTGCTGGTGGTTAGCACTGTGTAGAGTTGAGGTTGACTCTTCCACACTTGTTTCAATTCCGATCCTTATTCGTTCATTTTTATGAATTCCTGCAATCACCACTTCACGCCGCTGGCCGCATTTCCATCACAAACATGCTCAGTGTGCTCGGCCACTTTGTTTCTTTTACCCTCAGCCACGAGGCGTCATTTTTCCAAACCGCCTCACCACATCCTATAGCTCGTTATTTACCAAGTGCTCCGTGTCGATTGTCCTCTATCCTGCATCAGTGTCAGTTTCTGACCGAAGCGAGGATGTTTTCGTGGTTTGTGGGCTGATTCTGGACCGAGCATTAAGGGTGTACCTGATACACTCGTGTTACGCTGTGTTTGGCAAAGCGTTTGTTTTTACAAAAAGACTTCTAAAGGACAGTAAAACAGCAGCGTTCCAAATAATCGAATGGACACTGCATGAAAGAAAGAATAAAACACAATCTGGCAACAAACCCAGGGTACGTTCTCTAATAGAGATTTTGCAATCGCTCCTGTATATCTGAGTGCGTATTTATTTCTTCACTTTCAGAAGACGAGGTTCTGTATCAGAACTACCAGGAGAAGGCTCTGCACAACGACTCGGATGAGGACGCCGAGTCGAGAGAGTCCAAAGCGGACGAGCGCATCGTGGTGCAGTACAAACCCATCCGGACGTCCTGGAGTCAGCTTAGCGTGGTGAGACGCAACACACACACACACACGCCGGTTTTAAACCATCATGTGAGCATGGATGCACACTTTCGTATACAACATCCCAGAAACCAGTTTTCCAGTATCTGTAATCGATATGGTTTCTGTGTGTGTAGAGTTTCACACCTTCCACATCCGGTGGACTTTCTGTTAGATATCTGATTTCCTCCGGGATAGTTTCAGAATTCCCCGTAAACCGTAAACACATCACATCAGTAAGGAGTCTGTGGTTTAAACCCCATGTTTAATTAAAATATACAAAAATGAACTGCTTCACATCCAGTACTGTGGAGTTGTAGATACTCATAACACTCTCATGCTGTGATTAAATTGTATTTTAATTTCCAAATAAATAGCCACACCCACACATATACACACACACACACACACACACACCTATCTGCACAGCAATCAATCAGCAGTCCTGTAGGTAATTTCTTTCATTTTTTGGTCTAAAGACACACACACACACACACACACACACACATAGTATGTTTTTATAATTCGGCAAACACTTGTACACATGCAAGAAAAAAAACATAGTGGTGGAGTTGAGGAATCCTGGAACTATGAGGAATGTGGTTCAGTCCGGTCACACAGGAGTCCCAAACATAACCACATAACCGCCCTGTGTGTGTATGTGTGTGTGTATGTGTGTGTATGTGTGTGTATGTGTGTGTATGTGTGTGTGTATGTGTGTGTGTATGTGTGTGTGTATGTGTGTGTGTATGTGTGTGCGGGTATGTGTTTGATAGAGAGAGTGTGAGAGAGAGAGAAAGAGGTTGGTATGAAATGACAGAGAGAATGATACAGAGAGAATGGGTCAGTGTGAGAAAAAAATAAGACAGTGTTAGACAGAGAGAATGAGACAGGGTGAGACGGAGAGAAGAGACAGGGTGAGAGGAGAGAATAAGGGCAGGGAGAATGAGACAGGGTGAGACAGAGAGAATGAGACAGGGTGAGACAGCGACAAGGAGACAGGGTGAGACAGAGAGAATAAGGGCAGGGAGAATAAGACATAAGACAGGGTGAGACGGAGAGAATGAGACAGGGTGAGATGGAGTGAATGAGACAGGGTCAGACAGAGAGAAGGAGACAGGGTGAGACGGAGAGAACAATTACAGGGAGAAGGAGACAGGGTGAGACAGAGAGAAGGAGACAGGGTGAGACAGAGAGAAGGAGACAGGGTGAGACAGAGAGAAGGAGACAGGGTGAGACAGAGAGAAGGAGACAGGGTGAGACAGAGAGAAGGAGACAGGGTGAGACAGAGAGAAGGAGACAGGGTGAGACAGAGAGAAGGAGACAGGGTGAGACAGAGAGAAGGAGACAGGGTGAGACAGAGAGAATAAGGGCAGGGAGAATGAGACATGAGACAAGGTGAGACGGAGAGAATGAGACAGGGGTTGATATCAATACATTACATTGGGTTTTTGATACAGAGAGCAGGAGTGAGACAAGTGGAGATATTAATGCATTGTGTGTTCACTGCCATAGATAACGTGAGCGAGACAGTGAGACAGTGTGATATGGTGTATATATCAATATCTCATCAATACATTATGAGATGACGAGAGCACTGTGTGCTCTCAGCCATAGAAAGTGAGACAGAGTAAGATGAGTGAGAGTGATGTAGGCTGGTGGAGGAGACATTAATATATTGTATGCTTTCCGATACAGAGAGTGAAACATAATGAGACAGGGGGAGAAATTAATACATTATAATGGTCATGACAGAAAGAGAGAGAGTGAGACAGAGAGAGAGAGAGAGAGAGATCTTTATACCTTATATTGGGTCTCTGACAAAGGTAGAGTATGACAGGGGTTATATTAATGCATTGTATTGTGTTTCTGACATTGAGGGTGAGACACAGAGAGATGGACGAGATAATACATGAAATTGTCTATTAATACTTCTATATTATTACATATATTATAATGTCTCTCTGACACAGAGAGAGTGAGACAGATAAAATGACTTCTTTTGTTGCTGCTACAAAGTAAATATTATTTTAGAGAATAAGAAGGAGTAATAATGAGGGGGAAGGACAGGGGAAAGAATTGGAAAGGGAAAAAGGACAGCAGAGAGCTTCTACATCCCTGGGGAAACGGCTCCAGTCAGGGCACGGCTCCAGCTCCTTGCTCGAATTCCGACAGCTTCGTCCCCGTGGAAAAAATGCTGAAAATGTGGAAGGCTGGATCTGTGCGCGGAGACTCCTGCGTGTGGAATTATGTAACCGGGTCGAAGTCTGGAACGGCGGGAGACTTTAATGATGCTTTCCACATTGCCGCTTCGTTCCGGGCCACCTTAGACCGGAATGTTCTGAAAATATCTTGGTAACACACAGAGACAAACGTACAGAAGTTATCAGAGAAGTGTGTGTGGAGAAGAGTGAATCCATGTGGAGAGGTATGAAGGGAGACAAATGAGTGCAATGGTGTGGACTCGGACATGGTATAGAGATGGAACTCAAGCAGGAAGGATAGGAATAGAGGAGTAAATGTTTTGTTGAAGCTTAGCAGATGTAGAGATCATGGAGATCTGCTCCGAGGTGGATAATGTACGGTTTCAGTTAAAGGGGCAGATTAGCATGAAAAGCCTCAGGTTTCACCTTGTGCCATGTCTCCAGGTTTTATTACCCCAGGTTTTGGTGTACTTTCCCCAAACTATCCTGTGTTTAAAGGAAGTATAAATTCTTCAAGTGTGCTCAAAGGAATTGAGAAGATCGAGAGGTCTCACGTGGTAATGCTTCCTACTTCAGTTACACACCTCGGGGTATAAATCGTTTCAATTCTAGTACACATATAAACCATCACTCCAATGTTTTGTCCAGGCACATGGCTGGTTCCTGGTGAACATTGCAGTTGGAGTATGAGGTACACCATGAGAGTTGTATGATGAATTCAGTGTGTTATAGAGTTAACATGAAGTCATCGCTTCAAAGTGACCGAAGAAGTCTCGTTTGTCTAATACGTCAGCAAGAAACCAAGAGGAGGAACAATTAACAATTTGAGGAGTTTCCCTTAATCCAGTCATTTGTGACATCACAAATATCCCATGTTACGCCCCTCCCCCGATAGCCCAGGGGCTGTAACATCATCTTCTGTCCTGATTCTTAGTTTCTGTCGCTCCTGGGTTTCTCAGAAGTGTCTAGTTTCTTGTGTTGAGGAGAGAAAACGTCTTTCTGTATGGAGGATGATGCTCCCTGATGTCATCACTTGGTTTCGGATTGAGCTTTGCCTTCTGGTGCTTTCTAGTGCTAGAAAGTTCAGATCCTGATGATGATGTTCGGTAAACGTTTAGTAAAGAGCTTGTTCTGCCACCCCTCACTTTTCCTATATTCTCTTGTCGCTTGTCTTCCATGTCCTGTTTTTCTTCATCTGGTCTGTTTGTTCTTTATGTTTGTTAAAGATTCTTGAAGGTAACGTCACGCCGATAGGATCCAGCGTGAGAAAAAGAAAGGGAACGTGTAATCACTCCAAAAACCAGATAGCTGTCTGAATTCAAAAGGAGAACATTCATCATTAACACCCGGTTTCTCCTTTATCTCTCAAACACTTACGCGGCACAGGTTCAGATCAGATTTCATTTTTAAAGTGTCCTCTTTGACCTGCATTTTCCTTTGCTTTAGTCCTTGTTCTTTCTTCTAACACTACTGTTTGTTACCCCATTTCATTTCACCGATTCCCAACCCACTAGCCAGGTCTCTATTTTAAACCAAATACATCTCATCACACCGCTGCTCGCATGGTAGTCATACATACACACAGTGTATCACACTTTCACTGGCCTCTTCCACCTACATGCACTCCTAGATGTCCAAAGCCTTTTTTCCTTTTTTTTAATTAATGCAGAACTATGCAATAAAGGTGTAGCAAGAGCAAGTGACCATGACTCCATGACTCACGGTACATCACAATACAAAATTATCACACCTGATCTTTTGTTTGTGTTTTGCACAACAGGTGCATTCTTTGAATACCAAAGATTACACCCAGATTTGCCTTCAGAAGTGCACGGGTTTATACTGATATACACGGAGCAGCTATAACATTAACACCACAAAACATTAACGCATTATCAATTATATACCAGTAAGCTGGTGACAGAATCATGGGCACCCAAGTGTCCTTTATTCGGAGCAAAGACCAGCCTGTCCGGTCCAATCTCACAAAAAAGCCAATGCAGCCAAACTGCTGGTCAAGAGAAAGGTACCAGAACACCCAGTGCACCACAGCCCATTGCACACAAGACCCAGCAGATAAGGAGGCCAATGCTGCTGTCTTGGCGGCCTCCAAACTCTCCAGATTTGGTTGAGCTTCATAGATGAACAAGAGAAACAAGTCTGATCCACAGAAACCTTATCTCTCAAGCCACAACACCCGAAGGATCTCCTGCCAACATCTTGGTGCCAGACATCCCAGTACCCCCAGAAGCCTTGTGGAGACTATGGTTAAGGCTGTAGGTTACTGATTTTCTGATTGTAAAGTCGGGGATTCGAGCCCCAGCACCGTAACCCTATCTGCTCCAGGCCCGCTGCATTTTGGCTGACCCTTTCCAAACTGGGACATGTGAAAAATTGTTCTGTAAGGCACATGTGAGAAATAATCAAGCAAGAAAGAAGATCATTTCATCAGAAGTTAAACAGGAATAATCGTCAGATTTTACACTGTTCTTGCTAATTTAAAAACACAAATGTAAGACTGAATCGCACACCCAGTGCACAGTCCTGCTGGCAAGTTTCTGGTTGTGTAAACAGACTTGAATAGTGAGTGCGCTCTTATGGTTTCTACAGCAGAGTTGTGTAAACAATCTTTGTTGGACAGCTACTGTATGTTTGTCGAAGGCCTAATTGGATTTATTATTCAACAGATGTAATAGGGTTTATTCCGTTTTATGTAAAATTGAAATATTTAATAATGGATATTATTCCATGGAGGTAATTTGCTTATCATGAACAGCAGCTTCTCATTAACACTGGACATAAACTATGCTCAGTTTGGCCGGGGTGACTGACTGCTCTCTGTTATTTAGGTTGTTGGATTAACAAAAGGCTAAATGAGGCTGTTTATATAGTATTTTTGCATAGATTATGTAACAAATGGTGGTTTAGTGGTTAGGATGGCACCTGGCACTTCCAGGTCCAGGGTTCAATGCCCGCCTTGGACCTGTGTGCCTGGAGTTTGTATGTTCTCCCCGTATGCTTGGTGGGTTTTCCTCCAGGTCCTTCGGGTTTCCTCCCACAGTCCAAAAACATGCAAATTAGGCTACAACTTGCTCATAGTGTGTGAATGTGCGTGTGAGTGTTGACCGGAGGTCCTACCACGGTCGTACAAATAGTAATAAATACACTGGTCACCATTGGCCTTCACAGACCCTAGCTGGATTACAGAGGTTCCTAGATGGATGGATGTGTATCGAAAGCCGTGCATCAAGCAAAGAAAACAACTAAGGAGAAATAAATGGATAAATTACATGAATTTGCTGAAAAGTTAACTTCACGGAAGAAATGTGGTCGGAAGATGCTTGGTGAAGTTGCATCAGAAAAAAAAAACTGTTGCTCAGCAATGTTGTTATGTGGCAAGAAAATGAAGTCAGCTGGTGACCTGAATGTACTGAAAGACCAGGGTATCACCGAGAGTTATCTATGGAGTTTTTCTTCCCTGATGGCATGGGTATATTCCAGGACTTGGGTTGTAAAAGTGTGTTTCTGGGAGCATGAGAAATCATTTGCACTCGTGATCTCATCAACATGTTGTGCATCATGATCAAAGCTAAGGGCGATCAAACAAAAGATTGCAGTGTGTGCCTGGAATTCTTACCTACTGTACTGTATCAGTTATTGGCCAACTTTGGTGTTGTACCTGAAATGAAACAAAAAATAAATAAACCGGTTATACAGTATCATCAGGAATGTTTTTTTTTTTTTTGGTTTGTTTGTTTTTCTGTCTGTAGATCAAAGATTTGACACACCGTCGTTGATTAAATAACTGTAGACCAAATTGATTTTGGAAGTACTGTATGTTCTGGGTCTGCTTTGGGATGGTGTGCACATTACCGGGCTCCATTAAGGCTTTCTCCTCGGGTGTGGTGAGGTCATTTGAGTCCCACTCCTGATTTGCTGTGCAGCGTTCGATAGAATCTGATCTGTGGTTTTGGGCGCTCCTGATTTGGGAAGTTTTTGTTGGGCACAAAGCAGCAGCAGAAGCTTTTCATTCGGCCGGCTCTCAGAGCGCTGTGGCTTTACAGCCTTGTTTTTCTGCCCTGGTTATGAATGAACAGAATGTGGCTCAGGTGCCTGCAGTTTCTCTCGAGGAAACTTGATCAGGGAAATGGTTTTATTTCAGTCTCTTTACACACACACACACACACATTAGAGGTTATTTGAGTATCACCCAACGTTTATGCTGTACAAGCTCTTTTATAGATGCTTGGACATGGTGTATACAACATTCCACCTTCTATAAGCACTGGGGTTTATTTATTTCTTTAAAAAAATATAAAAAGCGTGCTGGGACCAGGTGTGTGAAGGGAGTCTTTGTTACAGCGAGCTGATATCTGATTCTAGCGTCGTCCTTTAGTTTTTAGTTTCCTCATGCGCTATGTTGTTTACTCAGTTTAAGACATTTCCTCTGCCTTTCCCTCCACTTCACCTCTCACACTCCTTAAATACATGTAGTTTCATACTGTATCTCTGCAATTGATTTATAGCAAAATAGCATATAAGAGCTCTGAACAAAATTAAATAACCTCTACTGATTTAGCAACATTAGCAATACTAGCCTGCACTGCGCGGCACCAGCTAATTAGTTATCTATTTCATGTTTATTTTTTTGTCCTTTATAATGTCACCAAATATTTAACTTACCTGTAATTATTGTATAAGCACTAGCAAGCTAAGGCTAAGTGGCATATTGTATAAGGGTTACTGTTATCATGCTGGATTTTTTTTTGTTTGGCTAATTGTGTACTTTAAACCGTGTGCTAACAAGCTAGCTAATATTTAGCTTTAATTTTTTTTCTTTTTTTTTTTACAATTCCCTTTAGGAAGTATCCATCCATCCTACTCATTGACTAATTAACCCACCTAACTTAGTTACTAACTAACCCACCTAACTTAGTTACTAACTAACCACCTAACTTACTTACTAACCTACCTACCTGACTATTTAATTAACCTACTGTTCTACCTAACTGACCTACCAACCTGACTATCTAACTAACCTACCCACATGAATCATTAACTAACCTACTGTTCTACCTAACTAACCTACCCACCTAACCCTAACCCAGAATCCACCTACTGTAACTAACTAACTAACTAACTAACTAACTAACCTACCTTCACCACTATACAATAATATTTAGATTTGTATAATTAGTTCGAACAAGGTTCATTTTCATGCGGTGTAAACTAGCAGCCAATGTAACTAGCAAGTAATTACGCCAAGATGCTAACAACTCTAATTAAAAAATTAGACTTCTGTCCGTTCATAGCCAAGTCTAATCTTCGTCCAATCAGACTTCAGCGCTTCATCCTGTTGCTCTGGTCTCTTCCAGGTGAAAAAAAGCGGCGTGTGTGATCAGCTGAGCCAAGAGGAGCGCAAGAGACAAGAGGTAACGTGCTGCCTTTTTCTACCGTAGCCTTTTACCTTCGTTCTCCTTTCTCTCCGTCCGGCCCCCCTCTTTTCTCTGAGTGCTTTGGAACGTACCACTTTGAACAGCTGGTTTTTGTTGGAGAGCTTTTAAGACCAACCTGATACAAGAATGTATTGTATGTGTGTAAGTGCTTCTGCTTTTCAGCACCGTCTCTCCAGCATCCACTCAGCAACTGCTGTCCATGTATTAAACCCATAACTCATACTTAGTGTAAGCAAGAAGGCCGATAAATAAACCCGGTGTCCCACCGACTAATAAACAAACCCTAATATAGCCGTAATGGATAGATCTTCTCATATCCAAGCATATGAAGGTCTAACAAGGCTATAGACCTTCATGTCCTTGGATATGCCAAACAAGGCTAATCTGTCCATGTTATTAAATATCGCAACATTATCACCAGCGGCATTATCGGCATTCAGCTCGTCCTGTCGCAGCTGGGAGCATTTCTGAGAAACCTAAACGTATTGTTAGTTAAAATGTAATCGATCACCTGGAGGCTCACAATGATGTTCTTCTAAATTTAGCACCTTCCTGGAAGGGTGGAGTCGATTCCTAAAATAATTATCTAGCAGGTTTAGTACGTTGTGACATGTAACCAGGCCAGTGCCAAGACATACAGTAAGTCAGGCCTGCCATGTGTCTGAGTCATATAGGAGAAACTGAATAACATGATATTTAAAAGCTCTGGAAAGTGTCGAGAGCGCAGCTGATCTCTCTATTCTGATTCATCGATTTTCTCTACAGCAGCAGTTTCGAAATTAGCAACAGATTGTTTTCAGGGACGTTTTCAGGGCAATAAATCTCCTACGTAAGTAGGATGCCTGTGCTTAAATGGAGATCCAATGGATTTCGTTTTTTACGCAAACGACAAATCATGTCCAGAACTCCAGCTCGACGTCTGAATAGTGCATAAGGTTCGAGTACAGGGGTGTTAGATTTTATGAATGGTGTTCGAGTCAAAGCGGGACTTTTGATTGTGCAGTATACCAGAACACAGTTATGAGCGTCCCTTTATGTCGCTATATAATCCCCTGATACACTAACGCACTCATCCCAGTGTTTCACTAGTGCTTGGACACCATAAAGGTAGAAAGTTTTCTCAGTATGTCGGAGCTATGACCGGCTTGCCTGCTTTATGTCTGAGACGCTGGCCTCCCAAGAACTCCTTTAATGCCCCAAACATGTGGAAACGGCATGGAGTGAGATCAGGACTGTACGGGGGATGTGATGGGACTCCAAGCCGCATTCCTGTAATGTACAAGTGGCGTCTTTTCTTGGACAGCTTATCCATCGTTTTTCAATTATGAAGCGTTCCACTCGCTGAATGTTCACATTTCAAGAGTTTCACGCCTTCATCCAAACATCGTCTTCCAAATGTCATTGCAAGTCCCGTTTTGACTTGAACACCCCTCTTAGCTTTAAATTCTTACAGTGTGCCACGGAATTTTAAATAAATCGCAGATTTTAAGGAGGTATTTACTTCTGCAATGATATCAGAGGTAAAAAATGTAAAACGTTCAACTTTATGATTTCAGGCACAGGATGCACTTTCACTCGCTGACATAGCAAGCATTTTTTGTCTTAATACGTCTTAACTTCTTTAAAAGAGGCTGGCGAGAGAGCGGCCCGGTAGCGTGGGTATAAAACAGAACTGACCTGAGGAATGAAGACACACCGTGTCGGTGTAGGAGAGGAATCAGCTCATGAACATGGAAAGCCTTATAATATTTTTTAGCCTAATAATAAATGTATTTGTCGCCTGCAAAAATCCTACACTTAATCCAACACCTTAAACACGAGGGTTAATGGTGTTAGTAAGATCATAGCAAACCAAAGGCTGAAAAATGAAAAACATGATCCATGTGTTTTTATTGAATGATCATTCATTTATCAGTAGACGTATATAGATAGATAGATGGATTGACTGAGTAATGTCCAGGTTAGTGTTGGAGTTCATGTCTCAGCAGTATCTCCTCACTGTTCTACCTGTTGTGCGTCTCTCAGGCCATCTTCGAGGTGATCTCGTCCGAGCACAGCTACCTCCACAGCCTCATGATCCTCATCCGGCTGTTCAAGGACTCGGCAGAGCTCCGAGACACCATGACCAAGACGGACCACCACCACCTCTTCTCCAACATCGTGGACGTGTGTGAGGCCAGTAAAAAGTAAGAGCGTCCTTCCGTTTTATTGTCAGCAAAGAGTAGAGTGTGCTGAGGTTTTCTTGTGCAAAGAATTCTTCATCATAGCTAAGCTGAGAAGAAGCATCATCAGTCACATATCATACCAGGGATATGTTTTAGAAAAACAGCAGTGAGCTCGTCAGGAGTCGAAGTAGAGAGTCGATTTTGGAAGGACTCCCTAAAACGAATCAGAATTGAACCAGGACGTGACAGCCAATGGCTTTGGTGGACACTACTGTGCAAAAGTCTTGAGTCCTGATCATCTGTCATCATCTGCACCTGTTTCTCACTGGTTCACGCCTTAAGTTAGATGTTTTTTTTAATGCTTGAACGATTTAAAGATCCCTGTGTGGCTTAACAAACACAAAACATTCCTCTGAAACAGCTCATTGGAAGCAAAATGATTTGGGGGAGGGGGGGGCAAAACTTTTGCACACTACTGTATATTGGATTCTCAATACAAGCCATCTCCCTTGTATTTGTTCTTTCATGTGATGTGTGCTGGATTTCTCAGTGTGTGTGTTTTTATGTGTTAAAGATGTTAAATCAGTCTGGTGCAAACCTCTGGATGGTTACCAAACAGTGCAGTCATGCAGGAGCACGTCTGAACTCGGTGTCCTGTAGCTGTCACACGTTTTTTTTTGTACTCACTTTGGTGGTTCTCCATGTGTGTGTAACCCCTTAGGACAGATTTCAGACGTTTTCCTCAACATGAAATTGATGACGTGCTTAAAGATGACAGATTATTATGTAGTGTTGATTCTGATTGGACAGTAGAGCAACAGGTTAATAATAATAATAATAATAATAATAATAATAAATGTGTTGTTTCCATAGCAACTGCGAGGACTTTGATCTGTACAAATGATCCACATACAGTAGAGTTTTGTTCTTTAACAGCAAAGAGAACTGAACCACTATGGCAATCTAGTATTGATAAATGAATTCATTATTTTATGACGGATCTCCAGTCCTGTATTATCCTCTATTTGCTTCTGAAGCTGGTTCACCTGAGGTAGCTGGAGTCGAGGTTGTGTAAATATTATCTCTATTGGAGCTGGGTTGAAGTTTGCCAGAGTTTGTGAGCAGCTCTAATGATGTAAGCCCTGGATTTCCCTGGCACATCATCAGGAACGATTCTGATTGAGCTGAAACGGGAACGAGTCCGGACACGAGACACACGATGACTCCTATTTACCTTCCACTCTTATTGATGAGAAATCGATCGACAAACCCTACATTATTCACACACTCTCTCACTCTTTTATTCTCTATAGCACTTATCCGCTTATCCAGGCCTGGAGCCTATGCCAAGGGAACAAGTGCTAATCCACACACACACACACACACACACAGACCCTAAGGCGGGACTCGAACCTGGTGGTGTGAGGAAACCCCAGGTTAATCTTAATCTATCACAATGTATTATTATTATGATCTTCTAACCGAAGGCTCAGCTCGCGCCCGTGCCCGTGTGTGGCCGTGTCTGGTTTCAGATCAGTCTGATTGTAACCGTGGGCAACATGACAAACATATCCACACTCCGGGACTTAATATACTAAACATTTGTAAACATTCTAAATTCTGTACATAGCATACAATTATGATGTAATTGTTGTTAAAACATTCAACACAAGGTTTTGCAATCATCGTCTCTCACAAAACAGAATTTATTCTTATTTATTTATTTATTTACACACACACACACACACACACACACACACATATATATATATATATATATATATATATATATATATATATATATATATATATGAGAACATCCTGTTTTAAGTGTGTGTCTGTTCTGTACTTCATCCTGACCTCGGAGCGAGATAAGTAATGTTTACGCTCCAAGTTGTGTTTATCGACAGTGTCATTATGCGCCCGAGTGCACGCTATGTTGTGTGTACAGTATGTGTGCTAGTGTGTACTAGCATTTTAAAGGTCACATATTTTGCTATTTCTTTAAAACGTTCAAATACTAAAACATTCTTTAGAAGATTTTGCAGTTCTCACATCTCAAAAAACAGAATTGAAACTGAATTTGTTATGCTAAGGAGATTATAGCGCTTATATATATATAGTTAAAAAATGTATATATATTATTTATTTATTGTTGTTCGAACATCCTGTTTTAAGAGTGCGTCTGTTCTGTACTTCATTCTGACCTCGGCGTGAGATTAGCGATGTTTACTCTCCAAGCTGTGTTTATTCCCTGTGTCACTATGACACTATGGTATGTCTGCAGTTATGTGTCTTCAAAATACCATATCCTATCGTTTTAAAGGTCACATATTTCACTATGTCATTAACAAGTTGACTCATGTTCAATTGATTAAGATTATTTTACTTCTTCTTCAGTGTCTTTGTAAGAGTGTGTTGTCATGTTTGGTTCGATCACGAATATAAACGCTGATATCTCAAGCAAGCGGACCGAGACAGCCTGGAGTGATGGCCGGTCCAGTCCATATAGGGGAGAGGTGGAGGGAAAAGTCCCAGGTGTGTTAGTTAGCAAAGTGAAGTTGATGTGCCACTTTCTGCAAGTTAACTGGTGTGTTTGACTGTGTGATGTAATGGGTCGACTGGGAATACGATCCTACCAAGCTGAAAGGGGACACATCACCACTTATCGTAGTGGACGCGGACAAATACTGCGATCGACATATACTTTGGCGTGTTTGTTTGTAGTTTTTTAACCTGAAGAGCTGTTTAATATCCTGATATTTCTTCATATTGGTCCTGAACTGATTGAGTCGCGATCTGTTGAATGAGCGTTTGAGTTGTGCTGAGATTGTGTTTGGGAGACAGTCCCTGGCTTCATTCTGTCTCTGGGAAATGACAGCACTTGACTGGAAATCATGTGATCTCTAACCGACCGAGCGCACTCCCAAGTCCTGACATTGAAGCGAGGATTCATTAAACCTCTGGCACTGGAAATGTTGCGAGCGGGCCAGTGGCCCAAACACCATCTGCTTTCTCCATGATGAGAATGACTGTAATGTTTCAGATGAATAGTTGACAGCATTTTTTGGGGGGGTCTTGGAAATATAATTGGAGATCAGAATGGGGGTTGTCGAAAGAAATGAATCGGAGGATTACCGGAGCTGTCACAGTCCCTGTTGATGATTTAAAAAAAAAAAGTGTTTTCCGTAAATGCACCCACAAGACTGGTTTTATAGCCTGGAACGGTTCTGCTTTTCTTTAGTCTTTAGTTGCATCATCAGAATTACATCAGTAGACTCTGTTTCGTTGTGATTTATATGTTTATGGACTATTTTTTTGTTCCTTGTCCGGAATAAATAATTGTCTGTATCGTCACACGTGCAGACAGATTTACGTTCAATTCCATGATCAATATTTCCATGTTACTCCTTTAACTTGCTTTTGGTTGGGATACGAGCCAAGCATCACGCTGAGCACTGAGGTGTTTATGCCCAAAACCTTTAGCGGTCTGACCACACACATTGATCCCACACCTTTAACTTCTCACTGATTGCTCAACCTGATCCTTATCTCTAGTAAGAACTTTCTCCTGATCTATCCTTGGATCCGGGGTGAATGGTGAGATGGTGAAGTCATCATTCTACTGTCAAGTTTTTGGGAGTTAGAAGAAACACAAAGGAACCCAACAGAAACCTATGACTTTCCCCCTTACATGCAGTTCTCCATACTGTAGGTCTCATGAGAAACATACAAATATGGACTAGTTCACCTGGACCCCCATTCAACAGAAATACAATCATAACACAAGCACTAGAAACAGAAGAAACACACTTGGATCCGTTCATCTGTTCATCCTGAGATGTTCTCATGGTGAAGTTAAAAAAAATAATAATAATAGCACTTGCACCCACGCTTCTCTCAGAGACGCACATTAACAGGAGGAGCAGGAGTCTGGGACATTGTGTGAGAGCCGTGAAGTGAGAGAGTGAGAGAGCGAGAGAAAGGGGCGGGGCGGGGGGGTTGTTGTGAGGGATAGGTTTTGGACGAGGAAATGAGGTCGGACTCATGTAGGTCAATTTTTGCTGCATTGTGTGTTTCTCGTTTAGCTAAAAGCAGCCCTACAGCAGTAAAGTGTGACGGACTCCCGACTGCAGAAAATATCCAAATCAAGACGGCGCTCACGCTGCAGGTTCACCGGACTGTTTAATGCACGAGCCATGAAATTCGTGCAATTAGTGCATGGAAGCCAATTAACAAAATGTCTATAAAATTGCATAATCAATTAAACCGCACAGCTCTTTTGTGTTTCTTTTAACGTCTAGAAGACGCATGTGAATGTGAATCTCCCTTCTCGATCTTGCAAGCTTGCATTTTATCCAGTCATGTCATTATGATGTGTTTGGTCACATTACTGCCATGTGCAGGGATATTTTTGATAAATGTAAACGTAAGAGGGCGGGGCTTCCCGTTTCGTGTTAAGGCGAGCATGGTTGTATGGAGGAGCTCGAGGTGGCTCTGTTGGTCTGAACTGACCGTCTGGGTAGATTTCTAGCTGTTACCTCCAACATACAGCCATGACGTGCGCTAAATAATCTCCTCTCAAACTTGTACAGGGTTTTAATACGGAGATGGATTGAAATTGATGTTTGCAGTATTTGTGTTGAGAACATAAGGAGAGTTTTACGAGCGCGCCTCCCAAAGACGTAATGTAAAGAATCTGGTGCGAAATGCCCCGAGAGCAGCCGGAGAGCTGTGTTTAAATCACTCGGCCTTGTAACGCATGGGGGAACGCACGGGGAACGCACGTCACGAACAGTGTGAAAAGAAAAGCGTCAGTGAAAGGATTTGTGTCAGCGTGATTTACTGCTTATGATTAGGAGGTTTTGACATTAAGTACCTACATGTTTAGACTGGGGCTGCAAGTGCTTCTTAACCAGTAGTTGAATATGTTACCAACCAGTACCCAATGGAGTATTAATCATAACAAAACGGATGTTTTTTCCTAGTGGCAGAATCCCGACAAATTAATTTTACGAGACAAATAAATTAAGCATAAATAGATTAAACAAACTGAATTAAAATAATATGCGAAAAATTTATTACGATTATGTAACGGACCATAGTTGATGCATGATCCAGACACCTCCGTTTCTGCATTTTGTCCCAAATGTAAATCGTGGATTAATCGCAAAGTTTAACCATCATTGTGCAACATACAGTTCTTGTTATATTTGGGCCTCATTACTGGGTAGAAGTATTGCTAGAAGGCGAAAATATATTCAACATTCCTTGTTTGAATCCCTTTGTCTGTCTATCACCGAGCAGGGGTAGCTTAGTGGTTAAGGCATTAGACTACTGATCAGAAGGTCTTGAGTTCAAACCCCAGCACCACCAAGTTTCCCCTGTTGGGCTCCTGAGCAAGACCTTTAACCCTCAACTGCTCAGATGTAAAAATGAGAAAATAGAAGTCACTCTGGATAAGGGCGTCTGCTAAATACTCAAATGTAAAAGTTTAAACTGACATGGAGGCGGAACTTGTGGTGCTGATTGACAGGATTTATGCGGTTGTTCCATTGCAAGTTCAAAGCATTTTTTGATTCCTTAATGTATCAAAAAATGATTCCTCATCAAAGCACCAGATAAAAGCATTGGATTTTTACATACAGTATGCAAAAAACAAACAAATTTTACACGAAAAAAAAAAAATATATATATATATATTTTTTTTTATTGAAGTTTATTTCATAGTTGAATATTAACAGTAACAAATATATCTGATAAAAATGAGGCACTTTAAATGAAGATTTAAGATAATAAGATAAGATTTTGTTTTTATTCTTGTGCTACCTGATGGTGTTCAGCTTCACCGTGTTAATGTGGAAAACGTGTGTGTTGTGTTGTGTGTGTGTGTGTGTGTGTGCTGGGCATCCTGTGTGAACAGGTTGTCGATGTGTGTGTTTGTGTGCTTACTGGCGTACTCCACTTATTGTCCTGCACGGCTCGTGTTGTTTGTCCTCGCTAACAGGAAACGCATGGAGCTAAACGGCGTGTCGCTGAGCGTGACTGTTCCGCCGTTTAACACTGAGGTCATTGCTGAACGATGCGTCATGATGTCACTTTTAGAAATCGTGTTTTCCGATATGGGAAGGTGAACATGTGAAGGAGGTGCCTTGGGTTTTGTGAAGACCAATGAGTTGAAGAAAAATAATACTGGAGATTGCAAAACTATGAAATAACACATACAGCATTATTAACAGTGATTATGGAACAGAAATAACAGTCACGTGTTATTTTAAGATCAGCTGTTCCTGAACAGTTCTTATAAGAACAGTGTTGTGTCAAGTGCATTTGCAAAACCCATCAAGCTTCATGATGAAACTGTCTCTCATGAAGACCTTCTCAGGAAAGCAAGACCAAAACACTACCTCTGCTGCAGAGAAGAAGTTCATTTAGAGTCACCAGCCTCAAAAATCACCACTTAACCTCAACCAGCACCTCAGATTAGAGCCGTTATGAAGGGTTTACAGATCATAAATAGCAGATACATCTCAATATCTACTGTTCAGAGAGGATCATTGTATGTTTTTGACACCTAAAGCAAAAAAAAGTTTGTCTCCAACATACGAACGAGTTCCGTTCTGAGAGCTTGTTCGTAAGTCCAATCTGTTCGTAAGTCCAACGAACATTGTCTAGGTACTTGGATACTAACACCAATGGGCTATACACACTATAAAACTAACATGTTTCATGATCTTGTGCTTGTTCTTTAGAATCTTGCTGATTTATGTTAAACTGACGAGCAATGTCTGCCATCTTTTCACTTCGCTCCATTCTCACACTTACTGTATTTTCACTTTTGTCCTCATCGTTATCGCTTGCCACTTCTTAGCGGAGTCAGCTTCATCGCCGCTGCTTTTACGTGCGCTTCCAGACATCCTGGGATGCACGCACGTGATCTAACCTCGAATGCATGTTGGTATCTTTGGAACGTTTGTAACTCGAATGTTTGTATGTAGGGGACTTACTGTAATTCGAAGTCAGCAACAAAGAATTGGGATGTGTAACTGAAACAATTGTTTTCTTTCCAGTCTTTTGTATCTAGTATAGTTAGATTGCTTAGTTTATCTGTTAAAGAGGTATTTCATTCCAGTTAATCCCTGGAATGAATAAATAAATAAATAAATGATTGAATGAATCAATCAATCTCTAGCTAATTTTCCGCACTAATCACACTTAGCATTGACCACCGCTACTGCTGACTGCGTTCAGGCACTCTGTCCTACTGAGAAACAACAATCAGAAAAAATACAGATGCTGTAAATACCACAAGACAGGAACGTCCATACGCAATCGCCTGGAATTCCATAAATGTGGCAAACGTGACCCTGTTGGTGTGTAGAGCAGCTGCGCGTGGCGCTCAGTCAGGCTCGTACAAGTCAGTGTGACTTGTGAACAAATAGATCAGTCTTGTGACACACACACACACACACACACACACACACACACACTCACTCACTTATAATGAATAGACATACTGTATTTTAAAACATCCTTCATGGCTGTGAGCTATTTTCAGACCACAGAGGTGACCATAAATTTTACAATAGTGTGTGTGTGTGTGTGTGTGTCTGTGTGTGTGTGTGAGACAATTTCATGCCTTAATGCTTTAACACCAGTATGACAGCTTGTATTGCATCTGAAGATTCATGGCACACTACACACTACACACACACACACACACACACACACACACAGTAGCTGAATGCTTAGCATACTGTTAATCTCTCAGTTTCATCAGGCTGTTGTGTCTAATGCTTTTAAAGCACACACACACACACACAGCTTCCATGTTCAAGGCCACTGAAGCGCTCCCCTCACACTCTGCCCGTGTACGGAGCGTGCTGATCGAGCAGTGCTACGGATGTTAATCATCACTAAATGTTTAGCGTTCCCCGAACGCCGCGCTAACGCTAAGTCTAATAAAAGTGCAACGGTAAGCAGTTCATTGCTCCGTGCCTGTGTGCTGTGAGTGACAGGGCGGGTCATGGTGTCGAACCCCGGGGTCGGTTATGACAACACTGTCAGGTCGAAACACACCATGCCGTCTGACCTGAATTAGCATCTCTACATCCACGGACAGACACACTGCGGTCGTCTCATTGGTCAGAGGGACAACATATTTACACCACATACGTGATTGTTCTAATACGAAGGCCGTTCAAGTCAAACCGGGACTTGTGATGACATTTAGGGTGAGTGAAAGTGGAACGTCTGGGGTTTTTGCACGCTGTAAAGTCAGGACCCCAGCTGTGACATCCCGCTTTTTTTTTCCTTCCTAACTGACATCATGTCCAGAAATAGCTTCACCTGGCGGAGTGTGTGCAGGAATGCATGCGTGCGTGTGTGTGTGTTTGTGTCAGTGCAGAATTCCTCTACAGATGCTTCCACTCCGTTTCAGGACGTGTGGAATTACACGCCACATCTGTGTGTTCATTCAGGACAGAGCGTGTGTGTGTGTGTGTAAGTGTGTAGGTATGTGGGTGTGTGAGTGTGCGTTTGTTCTATGTTTGGTCGTTTCAGGACATTTGGGATTTCCTTTTGTGTGATGTAGGGGGGAAAGAGGTGTTAGGACAGCTTCCTGTCTGTTGTGTGTGTGTGTGTGTGTGTGTGTGTGTGTGTGTGTGCAGTGATGTGAGTCAGTGCTCACACTTCCTAAAGCAGGGATCACCCTTGAGTCAGGACAGAGGAATGTTCGGCATGCTGCGCTGTCCTCTCACGCACTCCTCTCGTCTCTTCCAGGTTCTTTAAGGAACTCGAGGACAGACACCAGCAGAATATCGTCATCGATGACGTCAGCGACATCGTCCTCAGACACGCCCAGGCAAACTTCGAACCCTATGTGACGTACTGCTCGAACGAGGTGTATCAGCAAAGAACCTTCCAAAAACTGGTGTACGTTTTGAGACACGAACACACACTAAAGGCACCTCGTGTGTTTCAAATCACGCAATACACTCTCACAATATACAGGCATACATTTTTTTTTTTTTTTTTTTTTGGTCTCATTGTTTTATAAATATCCCAAATGAATACATTTGTTTTAATTCTAAGCAATTTTAGAAATATAATGTGCTCCTGCCCCACGGGATGCCATGCTGCCTGCCAGGGTGTGAATACTTTCACCATGTCTAATGCAAAAACAAGAATCGCGATACATCACTGAATCGACTTTTTTCCCCCCTCACCTTTATGTACGTGATAATCTAACGACAAATCTATTACATATAAATCATTTCATAGCAATGCCACTGGGTTAGAAAAATCACTTAAGGTCTCGTCCAGTATCATGTTCCCGCCTAAAGGTTCTCCACAGCGGACCATCCGATCCGCGCACATCTCCATACTTAATTTATCCCAGTCCATGTACGGTCAGCTAGTTTAAACTTAATAACATTAACACAGATGATGAAAAATCGAACAAGAGCTTAACATTCACGTCATGACATCACCGGTCGGTCTATCAGCTTCATGTTTTAGAAATTTCGTAATACACAATCTGCAGTTTTTTTTTTATATATATATATATATATGGCTCCGTCCCCTTTTCCTGTAATGTTGGTTAATACTAGTAATGTGTACTGTATGTTGTTAATGTATGTTATTACAGTATGTTAGTTCTCTAACAGACATTATCCGGTTAGTGTATGTATATATATATATATATACACACAGTGGAACCTCGGATTACGAGCATAATTCGTTCCAGAAGCAGGCTCGTATTCCAAAACACTCGTAAATCAAAGCACATTTTTCCATAAGAAATAATAGAAATTAAAATAATTCGTTCCACAGCCCAAAAAAATAAATACATTAAAATAATTAACACAAAACATAAAGTAAAAATAAAACAAATTAACTTGCACATTACCTGAAAAAAAATCTTAACAGATAAGAGTTTCCATTTATGCGCACAAGCGCTGTGTGTGTTTTTCTCTCTCCTGCACTGCTGAGTGTGTTTGAGACAAATCAGTTTTACTGCTGTCGAATCAGATGGAATCGAAAAGTCACAATTCTTAACAATCAACCATTAGAAACACAGCTCTCTATATCTCCACTCGACTCCGTACAGAAACAAGAGGTCGACCTTCAAGGAGGTCCTGTCCCGGATCGAGGCTCACCCGGATTGCCGGAACCTACCCATGATCTCTTTCCTGATCCTCCCCATGCAGAGAGTCACCAGGCTCCCTTTGCTCATGGACGTAAGTATTAGTAATTTTTAATTTTTACTCCGCACTAAACTCTGCTCTGTGTATCGCTTGCTTATCCTAAGCTTTAGTAATACTTTTACTGCAGCACCCGTCGTATGTAGAGCACGAACAGCATTCATGTCCATTTAACTAATCACTTTTAAAGCCTTAGAAATAACATATTGTCATCAGTGGGACGGGAATCACTACGGACCAGCCGATACGATACCATCACCATCACTATAACTAAATATCGATATTCGATTTGTATCATGATTTTATAAATATCCTGGTTACGATTTTTCCCCCCAGATTTTGTTAACAAATGTTTTTTCAGCATGAATAGTTTAGAGTGCACCACCTGTAGGACTATAGAGGAACTGCAACATTTTAATACCTCAATGCAAATATAGAAATAATAATAATAATAATAATAATAATAGTAATAATAAAAAATTGGAGTATGTGTGACAAAAGAATCACCGAATCAGTTTAGAGGAGAGCGCTATCTGCCTGCTTCTGCATACATGAGTTCACAGATGCTCACAATTGGCTGGTGACATTAATGATTTTATTTATTTGTTTATTTTATATATATTTTTTATATTACTCAAGAACCAGAACTTAAACTTTCACTCAAACACGGTCATGTTCTGTTTAGAAATTCTGTTAGGATTGGGAAAAAAATTGAATAATAATGTGCTCTCAATTATAAATAATGCTTTACATTAAAAAGTCTTGTTTTTTCAAATTAACTTTTATTTAAAGAATATATTTCTGAAAAGGCATAAGTTCAAAATCTTGGCATGAATAGCATCAAGTTCTTAATTCATTGTGACACAAACTTTGATTTACGGTTAATTTCGAATTCCTTGTCCTGTCTTTATAGCGAAAATGTTTAGAGATGTTTTAATGGAGTTGTAATTAGTTTCGTCACATTTATAATCTATATACACATACACATGGCAGCGGGTGGCTTAGCGGTTAGCACTATCACCTCGCACCACCAGGATCCGGGTTCAAGTCCCACCTTGGGGTCTGTGTGCATGGAGTTCGCATGTTCTTCCTGTGGTTTCCTCCTGGTACTCCGGTTTCCTCCCACAGTCCAAAAACATGCAGATTAATTTAGTTGGCGTTCCCAAAGTGCCTTGGTGTGTAAATGTCACCGTTCCTACTGTATATACAGTAGGTGTGTGTGTGTGTGTGTGTGTGTGTATACAGTAAGATGGCCCTTCTTTGACCTCATTATGACTCACGCTATTGTTTTATGAGGACCGGGTGACAGCGGGGACATTCTTTCCTGTACAGCGACACATGTACACAAGCCCTTGTTTTTCGCGGATGTTAGTAACATGGCTGAGACCTCTGGCGTCCTCGTGGCTCCTTTTAATGCTGTGACCTGGAGAAGTCACTCTTATGCAACAGCATTAATTACTCGCTCCCTCCTTCTGCTTGCTTTTCTTTCTCTCCTTTTTATTGCTCTCACAAACACACACACACATACACACACGCACACATATTTTCTTGAGTGTTGTTTGTCACGTAATGAGGTTTATCTGACCGGGAAGACGAGGGAGCTGTGACGTCGAGGTCGTTTCAGTCCCAGTATGCAATGCGCATGGTTGAGTTTTACATGCGTAGTAGTAGTGTGTGTGTGTGTGTGTGTGCATATGTTCTTTCTTTTTTTCCTTTTTACTTTTTATGCGTATCCTTAGTTGCGTGCCCTTTCTCGTTTTGGAGGATCTGGACGTGGGATTAAGAAGGAAGCGAGATCGTGTTACTTTGGAAACGGTTTGGATTACACTCGGAATTCTCAGCCTGTGGCATCATCTCTCTCTCCCTCTCTCCCTCTCTCTCTCTCTCTCTCTCTCTCACTTCTCTCATTCACTACGTATGTGTCCCATGAGCTGAGGCAGGCTCGAACTGTCTTACTATAAAAGCCTGAGAAAGTTTGGTTTAGGTCTTGCAGGCCTCTCTTGAGCTGGGAATTTACATGACGCATGAGAGAGAGAGAGAAAGAATAGTGGTCATGTTTTTTTTCCCTCCTTTGCATAAAAAGCATCTTGGAAAAGTAATTAGTTTAAATGACAACAACAATAATAATGTGTTTTGAAGAAACCTCATGCAATACATTTTGTGTAACGAGAAGGTGAAACTTGCCATCCCATCTCCTCTCATCTTCTCACAGACTATTTGTCAGAAAACACCTAAAGACTCTCCTCAGTGTGAAGCGTGCAAGAAAGCTCTTCAGTCCGTCAGTAAGGTGAGGCGCTACAGCGGACATTACCTCACTTCCTGTGTACAACGGTATTGCAAAAGCAAAGTTAATGCTCACACAATGTGTCCGTGTGTGTGTGTGTGCGCAGCTTGTACGGAAGTGCAATGAAGGTGCGAGGACAATGGAAAGGACCGAGATGATGTACACCATTAACTCCCAGCTGGAGTTTAAGATTAAGGTAAGTCCAGAGCTACAGTTACTATGTTACAGCCAGGGTTTAGGTGTGGATGGATATAGTTAGAAATATATTACAATGTAATCCAGCTAACCGCGATTAATTGCGATTAATCGCACTTAATCGCAGCCAATCATGCTTAATTATGCTTCATTGTAATCAATTGTAATTCATCGCGCTTACTTGTGATTAAGTGTAATAAAGCGTGCTTAATTGTGATTAATCGTGATTAATCGCGATTAATCGCAATTTTTAAATAGTCAGATTTATTTGTTTAATAAACCTGCAATGCTAGAATAAACAAATGCAAGACAAACTGATTAGAAGAAACAGATTAAGCAGTTTTGCGATGTGAATTATGGGATATAAATGACGTGTTTACAGATGTAAGTGTCCATCACTTTTACAACTTTGTTCACCGGAAAGAGTCCCGGTTTGACTTGAACACCTCTCCTAATTACTTTTCATGTAAATGTCTCTGGGATGCATATTTAGTCACATGACTACGGCTAATTCATTATCTTTTTTAACACATTCTGATGTAAAAGAATAAAAATGTCCGGAATCTAATAGACATGATAGAAATTTGACACGCGCACTGGTTTAGACTGTGAATAAAAGCAATAAAATTTCCCCATTCTCAAATCAGAAAGTCTAAAAACGTGACACCAGAGCCGAGCTGATCCGGAGTAATCAGATTATACGTGATATCAGACGAGCAGAGGTGAATATCTGCATGGACTCGCGCCAAGTGGGTCAAAAACTGCATGAAAAGAGAACAGACGGCTAAAGGCGAAGGCGCTAACGCGCAGCTGTCGTTCCGCGGCCGTGACGAAACACTCCGTCCTGTAATCGAGGCTTTAATACGGATCTGCTAACAGACGAGCGGCACAAGCTGTTCGAGTTCCCACGTCCGTCAGGGCCGGGAGTCGGGATCAAAACCCTCTCCCTTCTCTCGCGTCCGTCCCATTTAACGCAAATACTCCAAAGAAACAAAACAAATGGTACTCTCTTTTAACGTCAAGAGCCCAGGAGAGGTTTATGCTTGTGAAGTGTGTGTGAGTGGAGTGCTGGCTTTCGAAACTTTCCATGCGCTACTTTGGCAGGAATTTTACAAAACTGTAAACGCTCTCGACTGACATTATGCTTGCTTGTTTTTTTTCCCTCTTCTTCCCACGCTCACTGTGGGTCGCCGTATGTACTGTAACACTTAACATTTACGGCATCGCTAGCTAAACTGTCCGTCTCAGATAAGGTTCATGCTCATCATAAAATATCGTCCGTTGCCTAGCAACGGTGCGTAGCCATCACATTACAGTCTTGTCCACCCCTTCGCTAAAGCGGTGCGTGAGAAACTTAGCCGGAATCCACGCTAAAAGCAGCGAGAGAGGAATTCACTCGCGAACTCTCTAAAGGAAAGAACGCAGGACTTTCTGCTTTATCTACAGTAGGTAACCTTTGATCTGTTGAGTCTTGTGAGAGAATAGAAAGCAAATGGGCCAGGGCGTGATGTGTTTGCTCGGTACACAAACGGAGGTGCTGCTAGTTATTAAGTGTTCGGTTTACTTACTTCCTGCTACGAGTTTCTTGTTGTCGTGTTTTTAATCGCCTTAATTGAGCAAGCTTCCGCTTCGAGAGTTTCATGTGCGCGCAACAAGTCGCCCATGAGCTGCGTTTACACGGACAAGATTTCTTCAATCTGATTGAAATTATACCGAGTACAAAGTTTCATCATATATACAAGCGTTTCTGCCAGAAATATGATGGAAAAGGATTTGAGATTTGAGGTTCAAATTCAAGTTTGAATTTTGGATTAAAGTGCTCGCCCCATCATCCGGAGATCGCGAGTTCGACTCCAGGGTGATTCTGCAGCCTCTCGCAGTCGGGAGCCTGGAGAGAGCTGATTGGCCGAGGGAGGGATGTGTGAGCCATTCTAGCGCTTTCGCATCAGTCGCGGTTCTACAGCCAATCACGGGCGTCTGTGAGCTCACGCAAGTGGAAGGAGCGGATAGCGCTGTGATCACTTGCTGTCCGCCTGCTGTGGAAGAGTCTTGCGCCGCTCCCGATGGTACACGAGCGACCAGTTTGAAAAAAGATGTAGATGGTTGGAGAAAACCAACGTGATAGTCTTCAGCCCTACCTGACTGGTGGTAGTAGCCTGGGGGAGTGGCCTAATGACTGGTGGGAATTGGACGCGAATAAATTAGGGAGACATTAGCCCGGCATTAGCCGCTGATAAAATGCTGATCCACAGGTTTTTCAGTGCGCTGTGATTGGATAAATCTCACTAATCCTGATAGCAGGGCTGATCTGGGATCAGTTTCTTTTTTTTTTTTTCCTCCGATTTTCTCCCTAATTTAGTCGTGGCCAATTCCTCCCCGTCACTAGGGGGCTCCCACATTAAGGCTACTACTACCACTTAGCCGAAGACTATCCTGTGTTTCCTCCGAACCGCGTGACATCAGCCGACCGCATCTTTTGGAACTGCTTGCTTACGCACCGTTAGGGGCGGAGTAACACACTCGAAGGAAAGCGCTAGCCGCTCCTTTCGCGTGCGCGAACTCACAGACGCCCCTGATTGGCTGTAGAGTCGCGATTAATCGCTAAGTCTCATCATCCCTCCCCTGTGAGAGAGCTCGGCCAATCATCTCTCTCTAGGCCTCCAGCTGTGAGAGGTTACAGCATCACCCGGGAATCGAACCAGCGATCTCCCGATGATAGGGCGAGCGCTTTACCACCGCGCCACTCGGAGGCCTGGGATCAGTTTCTAAAGGTTGTATCTGAAGTCCAGTTGAAGAACAAGTGGAGTATCACTAGATATTTGTGCTGTTTGCTCTCTCAGTATCTCAGCAGGTGTGTGTGTGTGTGTGGAGGGGGTTGGGTGTAAGGTAATGTAAATTAAATGCCATACACACACACACACACACACACACACACAGACTGCTTTCACTTGCACAAGGTCAAGTGTTCACTCTGAATTCTTTCCCACAGCTTTATCCTTACACATGCGTCGCTTATCTTAGGGTGTGTGTGTGTGTGTGTGTGTGTGTGTGTGTGTGTGTGTGTGTGTGTGTGTGTGTGTGTGTGTGTGTGTGTGTGTGTGTTTGTCCGCACCAACATACACATTCATACCTACAGCTGCACTATACAATCCCACCCATATCATATACACAGGGTTGACTTGACACTGTTTAACTGTGTGTGTGTCTGTTTGAGTGTGTGTGTGTGTGTTTGGATGTGCGCGTGTGTATGTTGTGGGTGTTTAATGAGTGGAACAGTGTGAGAACATTCTCTTGGCACAGGTGTCAGGAGCAGATGTCTCGAATATTTCGAAATTCCTGCGTGGGCCAGCTGTTACATCATCTGTCCTCTTATGGCTCTGGTCATATGTTTGAGATCTGGACACACACACACACACACACACACACACACACACACACACACACACACACATTAATAAAGTGTAACCTTTCCATCACTGGCTTGATGACCCACAAAAACGACATGATGAACAGTCACTAACATGATGAACTCCACATAGACAGTAACTTGAGCTCCGGCTCGAACCCGAGACCCTGGAGCTGTGGGACGCGACCCTCTGCAGACCCGTGCTTTTTATACTATGTAACCATGGCAACGGTGACAAACAGTGGTTTTGGCTCGGCTCTTTTTAAAGTGTGTTATTTGCTCTGTGCTGGTACTGAGACCAGAAAAACAGCTGACTCTAAAATCTAGTCATTATTATTATTATTATTATTATTATTATTATTAACGATTAATTTCTCCAGATGCTTTTATACAAATGCAAAATATATTTCCAAATATAAACCAAATATAATTCTGTCTCTCTGTCTCTCTCAGCCGTTCCCGCTGGTGTCGTCCTCTCGCTGGATGGTGAAGCGCGGTGAGCTCACGGCCTACGTGGAGGAGAGCGGGATCTTCTCCAGGAAGACGACACGCCACCAGGTCTACTTCTTCCTCTTCAACGACGTCCTCATCGTCACCCGCAAGAAGAGGTGTGTGTGTGTGAGTGTGTCGATAAAGTCATGACTGTAGTATGGTAAAATTCTGTCCAAGTCCACGATGAGAGGTGTATATCCCGCTGCCGTGAGTCGTGGTGAAGGAACGTGCACGCTGTGTGAATCAGAGGTGAAGAATGCTTGGAATGCAGATGGAAGGAAGAGTCAGGACTCAGGATCAGGACTCAGGATCAGGGCTCAGGATCAGGACTCAGGATCAGGGCTCAGGACTCCTGAGCCACGATTCCTGCTGTAACACAGAGAGGAGTGTGTGTGTGTGTGTGTGTCAGGAGAGTCAACCCTTTCACTTCTTTCACTTCTTTTTTACTTCAAATCACTACTTTCTTTTTTTTACATGCATTTATTTTTTCTTAGTGGAGCTGTCTGTCTCTTTCTCTCTGTCTGTCTGTCCATCTCTCTGTCTGTCTGTCTGTCCATCTCTCTGTCTGTCTGTCTGTCCATCTCTCTGTCTGTCTGTCTGTCTGTCTGTCTGTCTGTCCGTCTCTCTGTCTGTCTGTTTGTCTGTCTGTCCATCTCTCTGTCTGTCTGTTTGTCTGTCTGTCCATCTCTCTGTCTGTCTGTTTGTCTGTCTGTCCATCTCTCTGTCTGTCTGTCTGTCTGTCTGTCCATCTCTCTGTCTGTCTGTCCATCTCTCTGTCTGTCTGTCTGTCTGTCTGTCCATCTCTCTGTCTGTCCGTTTGTCTGTCTGTCCATCTTTCTGTCTGTCTGTTTGTCTGTCTGTCCATCTCTCTGTCTGTCTGTCCATCTCTCTGCCTTTCTGCCCATCTCTCTGTCTGCCTTTCTGCCCATCTGTCTGTCTGCCCATCTGTCTGTCTGTCTGTTCATTTGTCTGTCTGCCCATCTCTCTCTGTCTGTCCATCTGCTTATCTCTCTGTCTGCCTGCTCATCTGTCTCTCTGTCTATTTGCCCATCTCTCTCTCTCTCTCTGTCTGTCTGTCCCTCTCTCAGTCTGTCTTCTTATCTTATCTGTCTGTCTGCCAACCTTACTGCACCTTTCTGACTGTCCTTCTCTCTGACTGCCCATCTTTCATTTTGTCTATCTGTCTGTCTTTCAGTCTACCTGACTGCCCATCTTATCTTATAATCTTGGGTTCACGGAAGTTGATAAGAACCACACCACTGTTAAGGGTATAAACCCATACCTGAAGTAGATAACCGTTTCTCGTTGACATCATTTACCATCTGGAGTGTAATCGAAGTGTGAACGTTACCATATAAGGTGATGTGATAACAGGTAGAAATGCTAGGTGAGGACAGCGCTGCTGAAGCGACAGACCTCCAGACGTGTCGGAGCCCATCTCTGCTCACCTTGATTCGTGTCAGGTCCTCGTCACACACCGGGGCCGTGTCTCAGCATGCAGTGGGAGATGCTGACACGAGTCATGATGGGCGTGGATCGGCGACCGTAAGCCGATACAGTAAGAGAGAGGTACAGGAAATGTTTATCGCTCCATAATGGGGAAATTTACTGACATGCCAGTTTCCTAGACAGACCAGATCAGATCAGATTAGATCACATGGGTTGAAAAAAAAACCTCAGATATGATTTATACAGGTTTTAAGTAAACTGGTAGAGCAGGTGATTCATCATCAGCTTTCTGGAATGTGTTACATTGTAACGCATTAATATGTGTAACGTTACACTGTAGTTTCCTGAGTGACTGTAATCAAATGGTATCACATTAAAAAGTGATTGATAATTATTGATCATGTTCTTCAAAGCTCTTGAAGGACCCCATGGCTTAGCTGTTACCATAGCAACCGTCATCATTATAGAATGTAATCTAGTGCATAGTCTTGGCCTAAAGCTGCTTTTGCACCTTTCGGCCAATGAGAATGCAGGATTCGACAGCGCTGATTATTTAATTAGAACCACAACGGTGCTACAGCGACAGTAAAGTTCGTCCCGCTGCCGTGTGGCGCTCTGCTTTGTTTCAGACTGATGTTGTTTGCGTAGCTCGCTCTGGCCTGACACTTCCAGATGTTTCGTAGTCCCTTGTACATTATGTCCCAGAACGTTTTATTTATTTATTTATTTTCTATTCGTGTGGAACAAACAGTTCTCAGTATCAGTTTCTGTTTCTATCATTCATGGCGACATTTGGCATTAGAATTGTTTCGTCTTCTCTAAGCGTGCTTTTAAATCCAGTCACACTTTACGAGACCTTTTCTTTCCCTTTCTCTCTTTTTTTTTTTTCCACCTCCCTCTTTTCGGGAATTCTCCGCTTGCTTTGAACAAGGGACGGTTTCTTAGAAGCGACTTGGTTTTCATTTCCTCCCAGATGTTGAACCGAAGAGCCAGCTGTTCCGAGGAAGGGAAAAACTCAGCTTATTTGATCAAACTGTGACCGGAGACATGCTGAATGAGCACACAGTAGTGTGTGTGTGTGTGTGAGACTGTATACTGTATATGTGTGTGTGTGTGTGTGTGTGTGTGTGTGTGCAGGAGTGTACAGGCGTGTGCGAGCACGATCATGTGCGTGTGAGGGAGTGTGTCATGATATTTGGGGAGTGTGTTTTCGTACTCCTGTGGGTTCTGATAAATGCTCTGGTATGTTGCGTGTGTCCACCCTGAAGTGGACGAGAGCCTGATCTCCTGCACCAGGGGACGAGCAACATCTCTTCTTTTCTACTTTTTCATTTGTTACACTTTTATCCGTTACACTTTGAAATATCTTCTCTTCTTTTGTCTTCTCTTCTCTTTTCTCAAATTCTAATTTTATTTGTCCCATACACAGTCCGATATTCAGTACGATATTGTCTTCTTGTCTTGTCCTTTTCTCTCCTCGTCTTGTCTTCTCTAGTCTTTTCTTTTCTCTCCTCTTCTTTTTTTCTCTCGTCTTGTTTTCTCTTCTTTTGTCTTTTCCTCTCCTCTCTTTTCTTCTCGTCTTTTCTTCTTAGTTGTATAAAATGTCTTCACTTTGCTCTTGTCTTCTTCTCTCTCCTCATTTCATCTCTTCAGATTCTGTCATTTTATTCATTTTTTTTTATTATTTTGTTTTTTCTTATAACCTCTTTAACACTCCTCTCCACTTTACTCTCCGTTCCTCCTCCATTCTTGGATTCCACTCAGGTCTCATCTCACCATTTGTCAATTTATCGGACTTAACTTCTCCGCACTAACGGCATCGCAACCTCCATGCGTAATCACTCACACACACACACACACACACACCCAGCATGCCTCTCATTCCTTGTGTGTGTGTTTGTCTTATGTGTAGAGCTGAAACATCGCTCAGCTGTTCAGGAGGAAGTCATTAGAGCTGCTGGAATGTCAGATGTGCTGTCTTATTAACGACTCCCATTTGGAGTTCTGGAGCGTGTGCAGGAGTTATAGCCGTTTAGCATGGCATCACCAGCCACAGCGCAGCCAGCCAGGGTTCTAATCGGGTTCTAATCGGGTTCTAATCGGGTTCTAATCAGACTATGTCTCCTCTGCACTAGGCACCTACTGTATTCTCCAGTTACAGATAAACATTAAGATATCAGTTGTATCATACCACACGAAGTCTAATACCGTGCAAAAGTATTGACCCCCCTTCGTTTCTTCCTATTTTGCTTCCAAGGGGTCGGGCATTCTTGTATTTGTGATGTAGCCTTGAGGAATAGCTCTACAGGCTTCCTGACGGACTTTTTTGTCTCTTGTTTATTTTCTTCCTTTTCCAGTCCCTGTACCTGAGCAGTTTCTGGGGAATCTTTTCGGTTTGTTAAGCCACACAGTGATTCATGAATCTTTCAAGCATAAGTAAACATCTTACGTAAGGCTTGATCCAGTGAGAAACAGGTGCAGATGATGTCAGATGGTCAGGTATGGGATTAGTACAGTACTGTTTTTTTAGGGTTTTTTTTTTTTTGGGGGGGGGGTGGTAACTTTGTTCTACGTAAATTTTTTGACTTCATCATTAAGTAATTACAAAAAAAAAAAATTTTGATGGACAGACAGACATAAGTATTCCAGTATTAGTATATACTGTACTATGTGTATATATATATATATATACACACACACAGTATATTTATTAATAATTCAACTGGAATAAAGAAATGAGTGCTTTCGACTTTTACTGCGTCACACCGTCTGGCTTTTTTCCCTCGGATGGGCGACGTACAGGTCACTGATAATAACTTGGTCCCGTTCGTCTCTTTCAGTGGTGTCCAATGAGACTCTGGACGCACCGTCCTCTGTCAGCCGCCTTGTGTAGATCTCGCCTACTTGAGCGGAACTGAAACGTACCCTAGTACAAAGTTGTTCAAATTAAACAACCACTTAAAGCCAAATCGAACCATTCTCATTCAAGCAAAAACACACTACATGCTGGTTTCTCCAGTCATTGGTGGGATTAGATTTAGGATTAATACACTGGTGTAAAAGCAAAGAGAGGCATGTTGGGTGTTTTTTTTTTTTTTTTTCTTTTTCCCATAAATACTATGCCTAGGCATGTGCTGGAACGGTAAGACAAGTTTGATGAGTGTAGATTCTCAGCCAGAGGGAAGTTCACACAGTTTTGCTGGGTGTGTGTGTGTGTGTGTGTGTGTCTTCTTTCTCAGATTCATACACATACCGTACATACAGACGGAACGTGTGTGTGCACGTCTTCTCACCAACTGTGTTCTGGTCATTTCGAATTGGTCCACGTAGCGGTGAGTGTGGACATGGGTGTGGACCAGGGACAATAGGAGCATCTGAGTCTTTACCTTGTAGGGACAAGTGTGTGTGTGTGTGTGTGTGTGTGTGTGTGTGTGGAGGTTTAGGTATAGGATGGCATTAATGAGTGTTAGTCATTAGGTCAATGGAATGTCCTTATAAGGATAGTCAGACAAGCTGTGTGTGTGTGTGTGTGTGTGTATACGTGTGTGTGTGTGTGTGTTGGCTCAAAGCTTTCAACAATCTTGATTACTTGCACATGGCTCGAGTTTGTTCACTCTGAAAGTGCATACAGGGGCTCATGGGAAATGAGTTCACTGTGTTTTCTACAGTTCCAAGGAGTTATAATCTCTCTCTCCTTCTCTCTCTCCTTCTCTCTCTCTCTCTCTCTATCGTTCCGTCTTAGTGACGAGAGCTACACGGTGATAGACTACGCTCTGAGGCATCAGATCTGGGTGGGGCCGTGCCAGCTGGAGGACCTGAACCTCTCGCCAACACGCACCACCGCGGGCATGCTGACGTCACGACAGGCCGGAGCCAATCACCTGTTCCGACTCAAATTCCGCAGCAACCACTCAGGAGACAAAGTGCCCATGGTCCTGGGGGCGGAGCTTCTGTAAGTGTCCTGACATTACAATGGAGTTTTGGATATTCTGCTTCGTGTTGTAGGTAACACATTCACAGGGGCGGTTGGAAACATGATTAATGTTGCTAAGCAACTGGGACATATAAAGCTAAAAAAAAAAAAAAACATACATATCCCAGTTTGCTTTTTACTGGAACCAGCTTTAACCATCTCCCACACTGGCGCTTCTATTGGACCGGACTAAACGGGCCAGACTTCAGTCTCCATGAGCCTTGGTCACTTTTTCTCCAGTTCACCGGTTTTCCTTCCTAGGATCACTTCTGTATGTCCTGACCACCGCAGACCAGGAACATCCCGCAAGAGCTGGAGTTTTGGAGTTGCTCGGACTCAATCCTCATGCCATTCGAGTGACTTTTTTTTTTTTTTTTTTTTGAAGAGCCAAATTGTGATGGCTAGATGACTGTTCCAGAGCAACTCCAAACCTGTAGGTCTTATTTGTTTTGTTTGGGGGGGGGGTTTACGGTTAAGCGTTAAACCGTCTCTCCTGTGATGCTCTTCATGGCAGGGTGTTAATGGAGGAAGCCCTTTGTAATACGCGCTCATTTCCTCCTCAGTCTAACACCTCCGTCACCATCCTTCAGATGTAGCAGAGTGCATTTGTTCTGCCCATTGTGTGTGTGTTTGAGTCTTTAGGAGACGGAAAGCCCCTGAGGTTTCGGGACTCAGGGTTACATCATAGCCCCCTCTTGTGATGCTGTGATGTAACTTTTTTTTTTTTTAACCGAGCCCACACATGCTACACATCTGAGTAAGAAAAAGAGCTTATTGTCTCAGTGTTTAGACAACGGCTCGATTCGTTTCCACAGCTCGTTCTCGAGGCTAAGTGTGTTTATTAGGCTCTGTCTCAAAGTTTGGAACTGCAATTAATGCACAGTGACGTGTATAAGAATTCACATCCTGTAAAACTTTCTATATGACAATCTGAGACTAAGAGATTATAATTATTCTGTACACACATCATCATCCATCCATCTATCCAGCCCTTCACCCAGCGATCCTTTAATGCACCCATCCATCTTCTCATCTAATAAGGTCACACGTCCATCCACCATGGATCATTTCATGCATCCTTCCATCTATTTGTCCATGTATCCACTTATCCACAAACTGCCTTTTCTTCCATCCATTCATCCAATCTAGCCACAACCTACCTATACACTGTTCACCTGGCCATCTCTCCATGCACACCTTATCCATCCATCCATCCATCCATCCACTCACCTGCTATTGATCCTTTCATTCATCCAATCATTCCTTGCATCCACTCACCCACAAACTACACTTTCTTTCATCCATCCATCCATCCATCCATTCATTCATCCAATCTAGCCACAACCTACCTATACACTGTTCACCTGGCCATCTCTCCATGCACACCTTATCCATCCATCCATCATCCATCCATCCATCCACTCACCTGCTTTGCGCTATTGATCCTTTTATTCATCCAACCATTCCTTGCATCCACTCACCCACAAACTACACTTTCTTTCATCCATCCATCCATCCATCCATCCATCCATTCATCCATCCATCCATCCATCCATCCATCCATCCAATCTACCCACAACCCACCTACACAATGTTCACCTGTCCATCTATCTATGTACACCCTATTCATCCATTTATGCATTCATCCATTCACTTAACAGTTTTCCACTATTGGTTCTTTCATCCTTTTAAGCATCAATCCATTCTTGCATCCATCCATGCATCCACTCAATCCATGAACTGCCCTTTTTTTCCATCCATTTATCCATCCATCCACTCAATCCACCTTCAACCCACCTGCTCACTCCATGCAAACCTCATTCATCCATTTATCCATCCATCCATCCACTCACCTGCTATTGATCCTTTCATTCATCCAACCATTCCTTGCATCCACTCACCCACAAACTACACTTTCTTTCATCCATCCATCCATCCATCCATCCATCCATCCAATCTACCCACAACCCACCTACACAATGTTCACCTGTCCATCTATCTATGTACACCCTATTCATCCATTTATGCATTCATCCATTCACTTAACAGTTTTCCACTATTGGTTCTTTCATCCTTTCAAGCATCCATCCATCCATGCATCCACTCAATCCATGAACTGCCCTTTTTTTCCATCCATTTATCCATCCATCCACTCAATCCACCTTCAACCCACCTGCTCACTCCATGCAAACCTCATTCATCCATTTATCCATCCATCCACTCACTATCTTTCCCCTAATGATACTTTCATGCATCCAGCCATTCTTGCATCTACAGTATCTATCCATGCATCCATTCACCCCCCAAACATTTTGTTTGTCTTTTCCCAAATTTTGTCCCTAAAATAGAATCTCTCTTCAAGCATTATTAGTTTATCTAACTATCTAGGTTAAGCATGTGTCTGGGCAACAGATGTCATCCAGCTGTTTATCGCTGTCTAGCTGTATCTGCAAGACCGTTGAGGTGTTTTTTGTTTTTTTCCTTTTTTTTTTTTTGCAAACACGAGCAAGCGTTCTGTACTTGAACTCATCAGGGGATTTCTGTGACACACACATCGCCCCTGTTCCCCCTGAATCAGGAACAGAACCCCATGTTCTATGAATGAGAGAAGGACAATCCAGCAAGTCATTAAGCAGGAATTGATGAATGGATGAGTCAGAGCACACTCATGGTTGCTAATTGCTTTCGTGGTCGTTCCTGGCTTTGATGTGGTGCTAAAGCGAGCCAGATAAGAAGCTAAAAAAGATGACTGAGTGCACATTTGACTCTCAGTGTGTTTCTCGGATCGGGCGCGGAGCCACGCAGCGTCCGAGCATCCATCTCCGATTGGACTGGCGTCTAGCTGTGTCGTGTGTGTGGGTGTGTGTGTGCCGCCGGCTGATGACTCATCGGAGGTCGTCTCGCAGTTCAGCACTACGTTAATTCGGTTCAGCCCTGCACGGTGGAATGACAAAAACAACTCTTCAGTGGAAGTGCAGGACTGTGAGCACAACCAGATGAAAGCAATCAGAAGTTTCACGCCGGCAGCGGCCTTGTGCAGCGAGCCACTCATATCCTGCGTGTCCCCGTGCGAGGGGACAAAGGACAGACGCTTCGGTGTCTGGTTTCGTCACTTTGTTTTGCGGGTAATTTTATCGGGTGGTTATTTATTCTTGTACTTATCTAAAAAGAACTGGTTTTCGAAACACAAACCGTTTAAGGCCGTTAAGGAGAACCGACATTAGGCTGGCGCTCCAACTGACATCGCAATTCGTCAGACGACTTTATTGGAGGAACCAAACAAAACACACGCTCGGGTACAGCTCGCAGTAAACTGCATAGGGCTAAGAGAAAACGATTTGGGTCTATTAGTGCCATTTCCTCCAGACAGCCTGGGATGGTAAAGTACAATAACATCCATGAACTCAGATCTTTAACATCATGGCATCATGGCCAAGTGTTGGTCTCTAATCATGTATCGGGATCCCAGAAAGCAGGAGGAGTTTTGTAACAAATTTCTAAAAAGGATAATAAGCTATTTGGGGAATTTGTTTGTGTCAATTTGAGAAATATAAAATTACAGCAGGACCTCGGATTACGAATTTAAATACCAACTTTCGTATTGTGAAACACATTGTCCCATAGGGAATAATGTAAATGTAGATAATCCGTTCCAGCCACTCAAAATATTACCAATATTAAGAATTTTCAACACTATAATCATATTTTTGCATTTAAAACAACCAAAACATTTAGAAAAGACATGTAAATGAAGTCAAATATAAAATAAATACACATCAAACCTCGCTTGTCAATCAAACCTTGGCGCAGTCCTCTAGGCATTAGCTGCTTTAAAAACTAAACTTAAGGTAACCTTGCGGCCCCATGGTGCTACAGTTTGTGTCTGCACTAAATCTTGCACAAAATATAAAAAAAAAAACTTTCCTTGGTTTTCTATGATGCAAAGGAGTTTTGAACGGCTCCTGGACGTATGTGCAACATGTATGCTGAAAATGCTTGAATGCCAGTTCTTAAGGTGAACGTAAATAATATAACGTAAACAAGCATGAGGAGAACATGCAAACTTCATGCAGGTTGGCATGCAGGTTCGATTCCCGCCTCAGGGAATCGAACCTTCATGCCAACTGTGCATGGATTTTGCATGCAACCAACCCTCGACCCTGTATGTGCAAGGCCATAGGGCTAACCACTGAATGGAATCTTAAAAACCTTTATTTCCTGGTTGGTTTGAATCCCAAATTCCGTCCAGAAGTGCTCATTACATGGAGTGTAACATGATCGCATTTCAGGATGCATTAGATGTGCAGTAAAAACGCTTTTCGAAAGCAACTCCCCCCGTACATGTTTTCTAGCAGGATTCTAGTAGAATTTTTATGCTTTGAGTCCGTCACTCGTCTGTGTGTGAGAACAGAGCTGCAGTGATTCTCAGGACGGGAGACAAAAGGAGAATTCAGAGCGGGGCTTTTGTTTAGGACCGTTGTGAAGTTCGGATTTCACCTCGTAACCTTACCTGCTGCTTGAAATGCGTTTATTGTGTGCGTGTGTGTATCTGCTGCTGAACACACACACATGCACACTGCACAAAACACTGCTGGTCAAATGAAACCACTTACCTAGTTCAAGTGTGTGTGTGTGTGTGTGTGTGTGTGTGTGTAGTGTGCTGCTAGATCTCCCTGAGCTCCCCCTGTAGGTGGGACAGGTTGTCAGGGGTGACTTTGGTGAAGTGTTGAGTGTGAATGTGGTGATGTTTAGTGCCTTCAGTAAGGTAGTCCAGCTCTGTGTCTGTGTAACGGAGTGTGTGCACTGCTGGTACAGTCTGTTCTCTCAGGGCAGCAGGAGTGTGTGTGTGTGTGTGTGTGTGTGTGTGTGTAAGTAACACCGTCTGTTCGGCCAGACGATGCTCGCTGACTCTGTACTTGATCAAGGTGTTTTGCAGTCTGCTGTACAGTCTGCTCACGGCCATCAACCCTGCAGGTCAGTCTGTGTTTCCCCAAAGCTCAATGTCTTCTGGTCCTGAAGAGAGTCTCTGTGTTAGTGGGGTGTTAGTGCGATGGTGTGATAGTGGTGTAGTGTGTTATTAATGTGGTAGGGTGATACTGGTGTATTAGTGGTGTGATTGTGTGATGTGATGTTGTGTTAGTGGTGTTGTTGGTGTCAGTGTGATAGTGTGTATTTGGTGTGTTGTTGGTATAGTTGTGTGTTAGTAGGGTGTTAGTGGCGTGTGGTTGGTTTAATAGTGGTGTTTTAGTGGTGAGTGTGTGCTGAGGTTGCTGGTGGTATTGGTGTAGGTGTGTGTCGTTGGAGTGGTAGTTGGTAATGTGTTGTTGGTGTGTTAGGTGTTTGGTAGCAGTGTGATGGTGTGTGTTTGTTGGTGGTGTGTTGTTGGTGGTATGTTGTTGTGTTGTTACTGTGTTGGTGGTGTGTGTTGTTGTCTTGTTATTGTGTTGGTGGTGTGTGTTGGTGGTGTGTGTTGGTGGTGTGTGTTGTGGGTGTGTGGTAATGTGTGGTAATGTGTGTTGTTGCTGTGTTGTTGTTGTTACTGTGTTGGTGGTGTGTTGTGTTGTTACTGTGTTGGTGGTGTGTGTTGTTGCGATGTGTGTTGGTGGTATGTTGTTGTGTTGTTACTGTGTTGGTGTGTGTGGTGGTAGTGTGTGTTGGTGGTCTGTGTTGTTGCACTGTGTGTTGTTGCGGTAGTGGTGGTATGTTGTTGTGTTGTTACTGTGTTGGTGGTGTGTGTTGTGTTGTTACTGTGTTGGTGGTGTGTGTTGTGTTGTTACTGTGTTGGTGGTGTGTGATGTTGTGTTGTTACTGTGTTGGTGTGTGTGGTGGTAGTGTGTTTGTTACGGTGTGTGATTGGGTGTGTGTTGTAGGTATGTGGTAGTGTGTGTTGTTGCTGTGTTGTTATGTTGTTACTGTGTTGGTGGTGTGTGTTGTTGTGTTGTTACTGTGTTGGTGTGTGTGGTGGTGGTGTGTGTTGTTACGGTGTGTGATTGCGGTGTCTGTTGTAGGTGTGTGGTGGTGTGTGTTGGTGGTGTTTTGTTGTTGTTGTGTTGTTACTGTGTTGGTGGTGTTTTGTTGTTGTGTTACTGTGTTGGTGGTGTTTTGTTGTTGTTGTGTTACTGTGTTGGTGGTGTTTTGTTGTTGTTGTGTTGTTGTGTGTTGTGTTACTGTGTTGGTGGTGTTTTGTTGCTGTGTTGTTACTGTGTTGGTGGTGTTTTGTTGTTGTTGTTGTTGTTACTGTGTTGGTGGTGTTTTGTTGTTGTTGTGTTGTTACTGTGTTGGTGGTGTGAGATATTGGCAGGAGTCCACGCAGGGTCTCGGGTGGATGTTTCTCTAATGTTGTTGTCTAATGTGTTGAATAAAGTCTAATAAAAATTTCTTTAGATGGGTGAATTAAACAGTAAAGTGTAAAGTGTAACGTGCTGTGTAGCTTGTAGAAGTGAAAAGTGAGGTATCATGTTGACTCTCTGTCTATGTCTCTCTCTGTCTCTGCAGTAATGAGCGCGCTCGCTGGATCAGCGCACTCGGACACACTAACAGTGAGAAGAGGAACGTGGACAGAACAAGTGAGTTTTTGTCAAATGTTTCAGGATCACATTTCATCACACTAACTTTTTTCCATTTCGTTTTTTCATACAACAAAATCTAAACTCTCTCATGTTCACACCGCCGGGTCAGAGAGAGACTCAACATGGGTGCATTTACTTCTATATTCTCTTCAGCGCACCGGACGGTGACATGTGAGAAGTTAAATCAGGGGGGGTGATGAAAGTCATCACTCTTACAGTAGATTAGAGTAAACTTGCTTAGGGAAACAGCACCTCCTGCTGGTCGTGAGCTGCAGTGCACTTGCTCTTCACATCAACAGATGATCTTACTTGTAGAAAAAGGTGACAGAAATACTAAAGTGCTCACTGTTTTCATGCTGTGTGTGTGTGTGTGTGTTTTAGATTCCATGCAGGTGGAGGTGATTCGTACGTACACGGCTCGGCAGCCTGATGAACTCTCGCTGCAGGTGGCAGACGTCGTGATCGTCTCACAGACAGCAGACGACGGTCAGCATTTTACTTACATTTTTTTAACTTCCTTCCTTCTATCTTCGATGAAAGTGTGTTATATCGTCATACAGTAAATATATCCTCCGTACCTGTACGACATCTGTTCATCCCCGTGTCGTGCCCTTTAACCCCGGGCCTGGCGTGTAATGTGCGCGATGCGAGCTCGGAGCTCTGTGTGTTTGATGTTCCCGGGTTGAGGGTCAGGTGATTGCGCCCGGTGAGGACACTCGTTGGCCGGCTTTCATGTTGAAAGGCCACGGAGCTAAGAATAGTCCATCAAAAGCTCTCTGAATCTTTAAATACACATTAAATATACAGCACACACTTGAAAGCAGAATAAGCGCGCGTTTTTCCACCTCTCTCTCACTGTTTAAAATGGTTTCGAGAGCTTTCCTGATTTAATTTTTATTGCTATTATATTACAAATTTAATGAAAAAATTTTAAATCCACATTGTGTTACAATTCTAAACAAACTAAGCAAATATTTCGCCCTCACCACACAGGACTGCCTGCTAATGTGTAAACAGTTTAAAGTGCACCACCTGTAGGATTATAGAGGAACTGCAACATTTTCTCCACCTCAAATGCAAACGTATTAAATTGCAAAAATATATATATATAAAAAAAAAATTGAAAATAATTCATTTTGGAGTCAGCCAGGCAAGGATCACGATCCGAAATAGATTTTTCTCCCTCGACTCTAGTACTCGTACCTTCTTAGCTGTTTATGAGCGCTTATATGAAACGACGGACTTTAAACATCCTGCACTATTTTTCTTTGTACCAAGTACACAGGTACCCAGTTTTTTTTTTATTTTATTTCACTCCTGCTTCAAACTCACCATTTTAGTGTTTATGTAAATGAGCTAATGCTAAGCCACGCCCCTACTGCGAACAGCAGAGCTGAGCAACAAGTAAAAGCAGTTTTTTTTTTCTCATATGAGGTCACATTAGGGGGAAAATCGAATTGGCTTGATAAAGCTCGGGCTAATAAAGAAATAAATTTAAGAAAAAATATTCCCTTACGTTTTTTGTTTGTACACAGAACTAAAATGTAAATTTTGCACAAAAGCTCACCTTTAATATACCTTACATGCGTTATATAAATATCATGCAAAGCTTTGCATCTGTAAAACAATGCACCAGTCATATTCAGCATGTACTGTATCGTGTGTGTGTGTGTGAGACCTCGTGGAGGAGCTGACGACTGTACTTTCTTTCAGGTTGGTACGAGGGCGAGCGATTACGGGACGGAGAGAGAGGCTGGTTCCTCGCCGAGTGTGCTCAGCCAATCACGTGCCAGGCCACCATCGAGAAGAACATGCAGAGGATGAACCGCCTCCAGGGTCTGGAGACCAACGTGTGAGCGGGAGTCGCTACGCTTCCTCCATAAACACACACACATGAACCACTTGCAGAGAGACTGCGGGAGTGAGGAGCAGCACCGGGCGTGGTCACAGAGCACTGGGACACCATGGAGCTCTTTTTTTTTATTATTATTTTTATTAGAAAAGGAGAATTTTTATTAGAAGAAGAACTTGAGGATTCATTCAGGTTCCCAACAGGAACGTTTAAAGAACCCAGAGGCGTGTGAGGCGTACACGCTGAGGCCTGATGATGAACTGATCGAAATGAAAAGCACTTTGTGGAGTGCAACTGAAAGATCCACTAGGGGGCAGTACTGATTCTGTATTAAGAAACAAGCTAAACTTTGGGGTTTCACAGCGACGCTAACGCGTCTAAATATGTTGTGTATCTGTAAATAATATTGCATGAGAGATTAATTTGCACTCCACTTCAGTTTTTTTTTTTTTTGGGGGGGGGTTTAAATGATGTCGATTCTTGACACAAATCACTTTCAGGGTGTAACAATACACACTGTGGAATTGTTCAATGAGGGGGAGGGGTAAATATTTTCCCAACGCACTGAGGACAATCAGAAAGAGCTTTCCAACCATGTGGATTTTCAACACCTGAGCTTTCGCACCAGCTTCACGTCCACGGACTCCTGAAAACAAGTCCAACTCTACAAGAGACTTTTATTGTGTAAACTTTTAACTGCATGTGTTTTTTTCCGGGAGACGCAACAGGATGAGCACGAAACGTTTTTAACTTCTCGTCTGTATAAACGCAAAGTGTAAATACGTGAAAGGACAGAGTTCAGGGCTCAGGAACGGTTTGTATTTTTTTTAAACTATAAATATATATAAATACATATTCACTCAACGTCTAAAAGGCTGGAGTGGTTGTACTTAACCAGCGGCAATTTGCATAAACGGTCAGGAGCGCGGCGCTCGGGACGACGAGCCGCATGGTGTATAAATCATACTTACATAACGGCTTTTATCTTCCTAAAGATCAAACGCTGCACTTCAGCGCCGCAGTTATGAAACTGGAAAATTACGCGGAGTTTAAATTTTTTGTGACGCTGGCTCGGAGATTTGTCACAAGGACAAAAAAAACTAAAAAATAAAATGTTTTAAAATGATTTTTTTTTTTTTTTTTATGAAGGAATGCTTAAAATGAGGTGCTTTTTGCTTTCAGATTTGTACTGGTGCTCTTTGAGGAGGGGTGTATATGAATGATTACATTAAATCTAATACTGTAAATATTGCATCATATACTGTAACCTGTGTATGATCCTGTAACTGATCTAAAAGCAAATATATTTTATAAAGGGCCGGGTTTGTTGCACTTGCTTTTGTGTGTGTGTGTGATTCTGCGTTACGCTGCACTGATGGCACTTTAAACGGCACCTTTAATGATTTATGGGAGTGCAAAGGCAAACTTAATAATACACATTATGTAAATAAAATAAAAAAAAACGGGAAAACGAATGGGCAGTGTATACAGTGGGGATCTGATGGGACGTTACAGATGACATGCTCAAGTTAAAGGTGCAATAAGCACGTCAATGGTAGAGAGTGTGACATCACAATGCACTCGATATGCAACAAAAAATAATAAAAAGAACATTACTGTAAAGGCATATTTATCTCAAACCTCTGGCACTGAAGACTCCTTCCAACAACAAATGACATAATACATTCTAGTCCCGAGTTGTCGCTATGGCAACCATGAGATCTTCTCAGACGGAGATCAGTTTAATCTGCTTGTTTGAACCGATCATTATTTATTTATTTTTGTTTATTTCCCACTCTTCACAATTTTATTTAAAGAGACAAAAGCACTCATTGCACCATTAAAGCAGCCGTGTGTGTTTGTGTGTGTTATCCGTGAGCGTTCGGCTCTTAGTCCCAGTGCTGGTGGCTTCTCCTGTACGGCTCTTGCTGGGACGCGGCGCTCTCCTGCGTGGTGATGAGGTCGACGATGGCCGAGATGACGGCGCAGTCTTTGGAGGCGCGGTCGCTCCAGTCCACCGGGCGCGGCCGCTTGATTTTCTCCTCCAGCAGCAGATCGAGTTCCTTCTTCAGGTTCTGAAAGAGGATTGAAAGCGGAAATCTCAGATCACAAAACCTGAATCCCGGGTAAACCAGACTGAAGCCTCGATCTCGAACTCTTTACTTTAATCTGTTAAATAGGAGGCGTTTCGCGGAACCTGGAAACTATAAGCCGAGTGCGTCTCCAACGGACAGAAAAGCCAAGCGTGGCTGAAGACACGGGGGAAAAAAAAACTTGAGCTTTTTTTTTTTCTCCTTTTTTCTAGTCCTGAATGTCAACTTCGATGAAACTTAGAAAGCACGCTCTCCTTGTTTAAAAGCGGAGTTTATTTTCCTTGGCTCGGATGCACGTCTGACTCTGATGCATGCGGCGCTTTCAAACTCCAGCCAAAGTCGTGTTGCTGAGAAGCTAATGGGGGTATAAATCAAAACGAGCATGTGCCTGCGTGTACACGGCGGATTTACACACGCACGCTGTTAAATACAGGTGTTAGTGACGCGCTGGTGTGTAATCGTCGGTGTAGAGATTTACAGCTTTTGGGGTCTAAAATAGAAACGCTAAAAAACGCGCGTCTCTGTAAAGCTTCCTTCCTTTTTTTTTTTTTTTACATCGCAGGTAACAGGAAGTACCCCGTTTACATCACAGCGATGTTCAAGTCCCCGTTCTGATCCGTCACGCCGTGTTGATTCATTTTCTTTAACAGCTGGCCTGACCGTCTTTGTTTTTGTATCAATGCGCTTCTTCTAATTCGTTGTTGTTTCTATGGCAACAGCTAAACGGGACCTGGCGGATGCTCCGATTTATGAAGTTGCTGGAGGACGTGTGCAGTAAATACTTCATTATACTCGCAAGCACTTTCTGAATGAACATCGGGCCTTTTGTTTTCATTTCTAAGTGTGTGTGCGTGTGTGTGTACTGCGCTGACCTTGACCAGGTGAGCGATGCGAGCGGGAGACTGGAAGACGATCCATTCGTCCACCGCGATGGTCTCCTGCTCCTGGTCCTTCTGGATGGAGATGTCACCACCGAAGAAGAGGAGCGAGAACGGAGACACCTCGGTACAGTCGTACAGAAAAATCTACGACACAGAGAGAGAAAGACGGCGAGAGGTTGTGAAACATTAATACAGAGAGAGAGAAGGAGAAAGAGAAAGACGTCAGAGAGTAGACACGAAGAGGGAAAGAGAAAAAGAAACAGGAACGGAGAAGAAAAAAGAGAAATTATTTAAAAGAGAGAGAGGGAAGTGTGTGTGTGTGTGTGTGCACGTTAAAATGAAACCAGGGGTGAATTAGAATGTTTATCAATGTAAAGAGAGAAAGAGAGGAAAGAAGAGAGCCAGACAAATAGGGAGAGAAAAAGAAAGAAATAGAGAGATGGAGAAAAGAGAAGGAAAAAGACAGACAAAAAAACAGAATTTAGTTGAAAGAAAGAAAGAGCATGAATGGTAGACAAACAGAGAAACAGACAAAATTTAATTGAGAGAGAGAGCGAGAGAGAGAGAGAGAGAGAGAGAGCGAGAGAAATCAATTGTAATTTCTGAATGTAATGTAGACTCAGGCTGGAACTCTTTTTTTCTGACACAGTTACAGAAAGATTACACACAGAGGTGTGTGTGTGTGTGTGTGTGTGTGTGTGTGTGTGTGTAAAATAAGAATGAACAGGACGAGCTGGGAGCTGGAGTATGTGTGCAATTCAGTTTCTATCAATCCACTCACTGTGTGTGAAATAATTGTGTGTGTGTGTGTGTGAAGTGTCTGGAGGAATCAACATCCAGCCGGCAGCGCTCCATGGAGGAAAAGAGTGGGTGTGACCACTAAACCACCACAAAACTTAACCACCACACCATCACACAACTAGACTACCAAACAACTAGACCACTACACCACCAAACCACCACACATCTAGACCACTACACAACTAGACTACCAAATCACCACAAAACTTAACCATCACACCCACAACACCACTGCACCCCTTAACAACGATACCACTAAATCCCTACACCACTTATCCACTACTCTACTGCTGTATATATTATATATTTTTAAACCCCTTTATACTTGGAAGAATACAGGGTCTCGGTGATCAGGTACATCAGGAAGTGCACCGATGACGTCATTATCGCCAAAAAATCACTTCCTGAGGATCCAAGACTCCCCTCTGGGAGCAGGGTACAAGGCAACCTTAAAAACAATGAGAGACAAAGTGTCCCCGGCCATCAGAGAGCCAAAGCCTGTACATGCCCCAAATTAACAACCACTTCCAGAACATCTGGCAGAGCATCTAGGCCATGACCAACTTCAGAACTACATCACCTGCCTGAGTCAATGATACCTCCCTTCCAGATGTCCTAAACAACTTCTACTTTCGATTCAAGGAGCAGAATGGCATGGTGGTAGGTAGGACCACCCTCTCCACAGTGACGACTGATGGGAAAAGATAGAAAAGAGGCAACCCTGTCTGATCAGACGACGTTCCCAGCAGGGTAATCACAGGATGTGCAGACTGGCTTCGAGGCCACCACCGTTAAGAAGTTTCCTGCATCAATGACTAAGTGCTTCGAGAGGCTTGTCATGAGGCCCCACAAGACCCTGTTGCCCCCTCACAGGTCTCCCTGTAGCTTATGTTCCAACTGCCTGATAGTCCAACCACCCTATATCTGGCCCCTCATCCAAGCCCCTCTCAGGACCTGGAAGTATGTTTAAATGCTTTTCATAGACATCAGTTCACAACACAAGCCTTTGAGACAATCATTTCTCAGCACCTGACTTGACAGTTGAGGCTGCTAGACTTAAATGCCTCCTACTGCAGCTAGATCCTCTGTTTTCCCTCCCCCAGAGCTGTGCACCATGGTGGGTCTTAACAAGAACGAGTCAGCATTCAGAGAGGAGGTGCAACCTGTCTGGACCAAACCAAAGAGATGGAGGTTGGCTTCAGAAGATCACAGGACTCCCATCACTCAACCTGACATTCTACAGAAGGACTACCAAACAGCTGCATCACTGGATGACTGGATCTCAGGATGGCTGAGAGAACATCAAGGTCTTGACTGTCACCATCATTTACACCACATGCTGTATCTCCAAAGCCACCAGCATTTGTAGATGGACCATGAGCACCAGCACACACACTTTTTACTCTTCTGCTTGTCGCCTGGAAAAATTCACCCAAGCATACAGGGCCAGATGGGCACGCAGTGCAACTCCTCCCCCAAGACATCAGACTCCTCAACATCCAAGGACCGGACCAAAACCGATCCACGATTCTGACATCAAGGGTTTTCTTCAAATACGTTACTGTTTCTTTAGCAACAGGATTCCCATCCACCATTCCCACCCAGGACTCCCATCCCCTCCCAGGGACTTGTATGGTGGATGCTCCATAAATACTGTTGATATGGAGCTGATGATTAGTTTTCTGTGAGGAGACCTTTGGACACCTTCAGTGCCAGTGCTTTGTAACAGTCAGAGGTAACGCAAACTTGCAAAAGGACAGACCTACCTTCAAGAAGGAACAGAAAGGCAGTGAGACGTGTTTCTTAGACACGTCAGTAATTTATGCAAGTCTGCAAAAACTATTCCAGCTTTTTCTGATGAAGCATTTTAAAGCTCTGCAAATTACCCCTCCATCAGACTTTACCAGGCACGCGCTGTTGAGTACTCCGAGTTCTCCCTGCTCTCCAAATGATATTCTCCGTCTCTCACATCGTTTTTCTTCCCTGCAGTTCATTCTTCTAATATCTCCCTCCTGTGGCATCACTCAGCTGTCATTTCACGCCTTTCTTTCCTGCCATCTAAATCACTTTTCACTCGCTCAATCTCCTTCCAGTCTCTGTAATAACCCCTCTCTCTCTCTCTGTCTCTCTAATTTACTCTCACTCACGTCTCTCTCTCTCTCTGAACTCTGGACAGAATGACCTGCTGCATTCTCCTGGCTCCATTTCTGAGTCGAAAGCTGAAAGAACCCCGGACCTTAGCGACATTCTCTTTTGCTTTCTCTGAAACCCTGGGTGGCTTTAAACAAGGGAAAAAATGGAAGAGAGGATATTATATTTCCTCTGAAAGATGTCCTCAGGGAGAAAGAGAGCGAGATGGGGAAGAGATTGACCATGAGAGTGACATCAAGAAAGAGAGCAAAAGAGACGAGAGAGAGAGAGGAAATCACTTATCACATCCAATTTAATCTGAAATAATCATAACATTATTCAATTTTTTTTTTGCTATGTAAATTATATAAATGAATCCATATCACATCTTATTACACTACACCTGTTAATGATATTCATTTATTATACTATTATTATTACTATTATCTTCATTGGTAATGTACTCATTCCAATAAAGCAAGCTTTGAACTTTGAGAGCGAGAGACCGACAGACAGATAGCAAACGAGAGAGTAAGACAGAGAAAGTAAGCAGACAGTCAAAAGGAGAGAAAAAAAAAAAGAAAAAGAACAAGAGGGAGAGAAACAAAAATGGAATAAGAGAAAGACTGAGAGATGATCAAAGAGAGAGAGAGCAAGAGACCATGTGAAACAGAGAAACGGTGTGAGAGAGAGAGAGAATGAGAAAATGAGAAAGAGCGCAAGAGACAGAGAGAAAATAAGAGAGAAAGAAAAACTACTACTATCACTACTGTTCAAATAGTTGTTGTTATTGTTGTAAATATTGATGATATCTATATATATATGTTATTTATTTTTGTTGTGTGGGGGGGGGGGTTGTTTATGTCTACCCAATATGATATTCTTTCATATCTAATATGTTTGTAATATTTATACTGTATAGGTTTATAAATTCAGATTAATGTAATAAGGTTTTCTAATGGCTTTGGCAACAATGTAGTACTTTTGTTAACATTCATGCCAATAAAGCTCTTCTGAACTGAACTGAGAGAGAGAGAGAGAGAGAGAGAGAGAGAGAGAGAGAGAGAGAGATGCCAATAAAGCAACTTTGAATCTTAAATCTAGAGAGAAAGAGGGAAAGACACACTTCCCAACTTAATCACTAGAACAAAAGAAAGACACATTACTGTAAGATGTTTAGGAGTCATTTCATTATGAAAACTGTAAAGTGTAATTTTTTTTTACAAATAAGATCAGTAAGAGAGAGAGAGAGAGAGAGAGAGAGAGAGAGAGAGAGAGAGAAACCAAGGGGAAAAAAAGACTGAGAGAAAGTAGAAGAGAAGAAGATGGATGGTCAGGGAGAGAGACAGTAAGTAAGAGAGACGGAGAGTGAGGGGTGTGTGTGTGTGTGTGTGTGTGTGTGTGTGATCTGAGCCGGTCGATTAGGAGAGCGGCTTTGATGTGAGACGAGGCTGTGGAGAGCCGGGAGTTGAAAGGCAGACGGGTTCTGAATAAAAGATGGTGCTTGTGTTGAACCGGCGGCTGATGGAGCTCCGCCCCCAATCCCCCCCCCCCCCCCTGTCCCCCCCTCTCTATAACCGCGGGCTGAATGAGCGTCCTCGCCTCGGGAGAGACTCCTCAGAGCTTCAGATAATCTGAGCTGTGTTTAACTGTGGTGGTGAAGTCACACTTCATTTACATGTTCAGTAGCAAGATGATGCTTGCGTGTGAGTGCGTGTGTGTGTGTATAGGTGTGTGTGTGTGTGTGTGTGGGTCTATACTCACACTGGTGGTTCTCATCTTCAAGTGATAAATGAGCCAGGTGTAGTGGAACTGCGTCTCCTCGGAGTTGACAGATTTAGGGTGAATACAGACCTTCCCATCAGCCTTGGTGTACACTTTCGCTGGTCTGCAGAAACACACACACACACACACACACACACACACACACACACACGCGGGGACACCAGTATGATTCATGTTAATAGCCAAACCTCCAGAGACGGGCAGTGGAAATTACTGAACACTATCTGTGCCACTATGTCACTCTCAGTTTTTTCCTTCCTTAAATACGTCCATTATAGCGGCACATCATCATTCTGAAGTGTTTCGAGATCGATAAAGCGCCCAAACGTTTAAAAGTGCGCAGAAAAATGAGACTCGCGTCCAGACAGAACACAGCTCTTAAGACATGATGATGATGATGATGATGATGATGATGCACTCATTATCTAATATTAACTACGCAATTACAGGACTGATCCGTGACGATACAAAGTTTCTCCTAAAAGACATCAGAGGGCACTAGACCAAAAAAACACATACTGCTCCTTTAATGCTCGGCTGGGAAACAGAAATAGACTGCAGGATCGAGTCTGGCATCCTGATGACGATTTAATCTTCTCTCACGGATAATAATAGAAGCCAGACACAACACACACACACACTTCCAATTTGAGACTGTCTCATCAATAAGATGTTTTCTGCTATGCTAAGACAGATCACTCTGATGATAAACACACACACACAGCCATACAGAACACGTGTGCACCTACATGGGTCTCTTCTTGTGGGGGCTGGGGCGGATCTTGGCCACTTTGGGGTACAAGCCGGCCACGATCACTGCCTTCAGGAGCTTCTCGTTTTCTGCGGGGGGGAAACGGATTACAGTGAGGGGACACGAGAAAAAGAAGAAGAAGAAGAAAGGGCGGTGTCTCTGATGGCTCTGATTGTGGCTATTCCAGGCTTTATTCCTTACAGACTGATTGTCAGCTCAATGACACACAGTGTGTGTGTGTGTGTGTGTGTGTGTGTGTGTGTGTGTGTGCTAATGCGTCATCAGTGAAAATGGCCCATTATCATAACATGGATACAGGAGAAGATGGAAAGCAGAGGGAGTGTGTGTGTGTGTATGTGTGTGTGTGTGTGTGTGTGTGTGTACAGATACCGGGGAGAACACACAGCTTTTAGTGCCTAATGTAGCAGGGGTTGTACAGCAGGGGTAAAACAAACTAAGCAGGTGAGGATACAGTACGTTGCTTAGCAACCATCAAACTGTATTAATAATTAACTCCCTTTTTGTCCCCCTCCCCTCCCCCCTTCTGTGGGTCAGTGTGAGGCTCGGGTACCAGAGTTGATGTTGGCTCCGGGATGCTTCGGGTCTTTACTGCTCACAAATCCAGCTGCCAAGAGATGCTCCGCAAACTGTCCTTTCATATTCTGTAACATCTGTCAGAGAGAGAGAGAGAGAGAGAGAGAGTGGTTTTTTTTCTTTCTTTTTTTTTTTTATCAAACCTTTTGCCTTATTTATTTTTTTTTATTATATGAAATATTTATCTTTTCAAAAAATGAACCTTTGTAAAATAGAGAGAGAGAGAGACACAGAGAGAGAGAGAGAGAGAGAGAGAGAAAGTGAAACAAAGAGAGAGACACAGAGAGAGACAGAGAGAGAGAGGGATACAAAGAGAGAGACAAAGAGAGAGACAGAGAGAAAGACAGAGAGACAGAGAGAGAGAGATGGAGAGAGACAGAGAGAGAGAGAGAGATAACAGAGAGAGTGACACAGAGAGAGATGGGAAGAGAGACACAGATGGCGAGAGAGACACAGAGAGAGAGATACAGAGAGAATGAAACAGAGAGAGAGAGACACAGAGAGAGAGAGATGGGAAGAGAGACACAGATGGCGAGAGAGACACAGAGAGAGAGATACAGAGAGAGAGACGGAGAGAAAGAGATGGAGAGAGAGACAAAGAAAGAGAGAAAAAAAATACAACGAGAGAGACAAAGAGAGAGAGAGAGAGATTATTTTCCATGATCGTAATTCCATTCGTTAATTTATGGTTAATGGATGTCTGCATTCTATTCGTTATTTTAATTTGTTTTGGCAATATTATTAAACAGTCACGACACTAAAGTACACTGAGAACGTGGACTTGAAAGAGAGATGAAAAAGAGAGCAGAAAGAAAAAGAATTAGAAAGAAATACAGACAGAAAGAGAGAAAGATGGAGAAAAAGGAAAATAAAACAACAATACAGACATACAGAGAGAGAGAGAGAGACTAACAGAGTAGAAGAAACTTTGAGGCAGGCAGAGAGAGAAAAAAAACAGAAAGAGTGAGACAGCCGGATGGAGAGGGAGATGTGGCGAGACTGGTGGAGAGAAAATGAGACAAAGAAAGATAGAAGAAGAATGCTGGAGTTGAAGAATATGATAAGTTAGTGAAATAGAGAGAAACATGAGACAGAAAGACAAAGAGAAAAAGAAAACTACAGAGAGATTGATGAGCAGGAGGGGAGACAGAGATAAAGATACAGTAAAACAAGAAAGGATAGAAAGAGGGAGATGGAGAAAGGAAGAACATCACTGAGACTGAGACACAGAGAGAAAGACAATGACAGGGGGACAGGCCTATAGATAATTAGTAACTCGTTATCACTTAGATTACTGTTTTACGCCACACGTCACAGGGTCTCCGCCGACCAATCTCCACAATCCGGGAAGCGTTTACGGCGGGAAAAAGGTTATTGTACGTTAATGTAGAATTGTCCAGTTCCTGAATGAAACAAAGCAGTTTCTCTAAACGACGAGTACAGCAGTGAATCATGGGTCATAGACCGTCGATTACATTTTTTAATCATTGTGATTTACGAATTCGATTCTCTAACGCTTACGGTCTGATTTGTCTCAAGCAGCTGTATTTCTTTAACATACTAAAAACCACGAAATGTATCTAATAAACACTAAAATATCGTGTCATTGATGGTTTAGCTTGTACAAATTATAATTTTTTTCATGTCAATCTTTCACACTGCACTCCACTCCAGTATATGGCGTTGACAGAACGTAAGAAGATAGAAGTGAGATTAGATTGTTTGATCCGCACAGTTTTGTAGATAAAGCCAGCAACGTCTGAAGTGAGCTGGTATTGAAAGTTTAGTTGGCTTCGATAACTAGACTAGTAGGCTATCGATACCTAGACTAGTAGGCTATCGATAACTAGACTAGTAGGCTATCGATACCTAGACTAGTAGGCTATCGATAACTAGACTAGTAGGCTATCGATAACTAGACTAGTAGGCTATCGATAACTAGACTAGTAGGCTATCGATACCTAGACTAGTAGGCTATCGATACCTAGACTAGTAGGCTATCGATACCTAGACTAGTAGGCTATCGATAACTAGACTAGTAGGCTATCGATACCTAGACTAGTAGGCTATCGATACCTAGACTAGTAGGCTATCGATAACCAGACTAGTAGGCTATCGATAACTAGACTAGTAGGCTATCGATAACTAGACTAGTAGGCTATCGATACCTAGACTAGTAGGTTATCAATAACTAGACTAGTAGGCTATCGATAACTGGTAGGAACTTGTCGCTGCAGAAGGAAGTGATGCTGACAGTTTGGCACCGACCTGGAGCGTGTTGGCCGACAGGAAGTTGTCCCAGCAGTATTCCCGCTCGTACCTGTAGCCACGGCGCTTTGCCTCCTCCCAGCCCTGCCGGACACGAGACACAGCGGTGACTGAGCATTCAGAGACGAGAGAAAACCCAACACCAACGACCGGAGAGAAGAGTGAAACCCGGGACTTACCCGGAAGGCGTTGACTACGGTTAGGTGGTCGCTCTTGGTGTTTTTGGACAAGATTTTTCTTCTGTGGTCGGCTAGTTTTTCCTTCCCCTGCGGCACAAAAACAAGCTCTTAGGAATGTGTTAGATACCTGAAATAATCTGGACTGTGTAGTTCGAGACGTGTTATTCACGTGAGGTTCAGTGGTGAACTAGTGGCTGGCGTGTAGCATTCTCGACCCGGGCAGGGAACCGAGCCGAGCCAGCTGTACCAGTCAAATGCCAAGCCTGGGTAATCAGTGGGGTTTGCATCAGGAAGGGCATCTGGCATCAAACCTGTGTGGCGCATCCAGCATATGGAGCCGATAATGCACTGTGGCGACCGCCGAAATGAGGTAGTCATTCCAAAATAATAATAATTATGAGCTGGGACATACAAACTTGTTTTCAATAATATACAAGGGGTGTTCAGGTCAAACTGGGACTTTTCTTTGTCAAGACAACTTTTCTTTGAACTTTTGCTGGACAGTCAAACATAAGTTTTTCTTCCTCAGGCAATTTACCCCATGAACAGTTAGTAATAAATATGTGCAACATTAATAATAATAATGTTTTTAACTTTTTTGATGAAACTCCACATTCTCCTGCATTCGTTGTTAACTTTAGTTTTTTTTTTCCTCTTCCTCATGTTGTTTGTTTGGTCATCTCTAGAAGCTCCGTCACCAAAACATTCCTTTCGTACTTTGCAATGAAGCTCTTTCTGATTCTGATGAGAGTAAAAACTCCCTTTATTCCTCTCCCTGCTACACTAATGCACTTATCCTCAGTGAGTGATCGGATTCCATCAAGGGAGAGAGGTTTTCTCTTGAACTGCCTGCTTCATCTCTGAAACGCCGGCCTCCCAGGAACTCCTTTAATGGCCCAGACATGTGGAAATGGCTCGGAGCGAGGACAGGACTGTACGGGGATGTGATGTGGCGATGACTCCCAGCAGAGTTCCTGTAATGTGCAAGTGAATGATTGTGTGTTGAACAGTTCAGGGGGACAGATGTGTCTCTCCTGCATGATTTTGAAGAACCAGGCGTTCCACTGCAGGGGGCTCCGAGCCACCTCGACCGGGATCGTTTGCAGTGTTCAGATGTTTTTCATTCACCAGAAAGTCCTGGTTTGACTTGAACGCCGCTTGTAATTGTCTAAAGTTGGAAAGCCATTAAATGTTTTTCTTTTGCCTGTCTGTCTGTATTTGTATGTGTGTGTGTGTGTGTGTGTAGAAGACTAATTTAATCCTTTTTTTCTTCTCAGGTTTAAAACCCTTAAAGCTTTAACTTCCAGTTCGGTTACTGAGTTTAAAGCGCATTGCTCCGTAACAGCAGTGACGTTAAACTGCACAAATTTTTTATTTATTTATAAAAAGTGACTCAGACAGAGCCTGGACCTGCTGATAGGTCTGGAAAGTAGTGTAGTACTGTACAGTACAGTAAGTGTGTGTGTGTGTACCAGTGGTATGGAGAACGGGTCTTTAAAGCTAAGGCTAGCCGCTATGGTTAGCACCGGGTCCAGGCAGGTGAGCAGCGCTCCGAACAGGATCATCTTCCCGATGTGCGGCTCCACGGGCAAACGGGCCAGGTGAAATCCCAACGGGGTCAACTCCTCGTTCCGGTCCAGGGCGTTCTTAAAAAAAAAAAAAAAACACACATACACACATACAGACGCTTTAATTTTGTTCTTAACTCTAGCACTTTGTATTCATCACCGATTACAGACCCATGAAACATCACAGCACAGCCAGCCTCTGATCCAACACACACACACACACACACACACACACACACACACACACACACACACACACACACACACACACACACCAGATCCATTAGATGAGTGATAGCCAGCTCGATAGCTCTGTCTGACGGAGGATCCAGAGTCTTCTTCAGGAATGAAGCGATAGCGCCCAATTTCAGGATCTGAGGACACGTGAGAGCAGAAATAACACGTCCAGATACACACAATTACACCGGATGACTCATCAGAGATGTGTGTGTGTGTGTTTGTACCATGGTGGTAATTGACACCAGTAAAAGGCCTCATTACACCATTATGGTGCTGCTGAGCGGAGACGAGTGTGATTAACACAGCCATTAATGCATTAGTTTGTTTGTACTCGGCTGTACGGGAAGCAGGCGTGGTGGAAACTTCATCAGCGCCTCTCATGCGCTATATACAGCCCGGGTGGAGTGTGTATGTGTGTGTGTGTGGAAAGAGAAGTAACACTTGTGTATACGGTAATGATGCTTTACTGGTAACGCTGTGCTTTTACAGCAGCAGGGACACGACACGCTGCAGAGTAAATGGTCCAGGACCGGCAGGACATTGGTTTGTTTTTTTTCCCCCTCCATGACTCTTACACACATTTGGACCGGGAACTGAGAGTGTATTTTCCACGAAATTGAAAAATGGCTCTTGTGACAGCATCAAGGCATTTCAACTCTAACGATCGATTCATATTGACTGTAACTGAATTACTAAGAAAAAAGTAAAAGAAAAAGAGACGAGGATAAAGACGGAGACGGGATATCAAAGGGTTGTTAAACACACAGGAGGGGACAAAGCAGTTTTAAATAAACCAAACCGTTTGAAGATATTTTTTCAATCAATAAATAACTATTGGCTGACGGTAGGGTGTTAAATAACAAAAAAATGTAATAAAGTAATAATCAGCTGGGGTTTTAACTAAAATATAACCATAATATATAAATGAGTGGTGAGGTCATAAAAGAACTGGGCCGAGTGTGTGTGCTCGGTGCTGAGACTCGGTGTGCTGTACTTTGATCTGCAGACAGAGCTCCTCGAGTGGGGTGCGCTGGATCTCAGGGAGCTGGTAGCTTTCCAGCAGACTCGCCCTCAGGCCGTTGTACAGGTGGTAGCATTTACCCGGAGACACCCTACACACAAAGGACAAACATCAATCAGTCAGCGCTGTAAACACTGCAGAAACATACACACACACACACAAAATGGTGTGGAAGATCATTAGGATTGTCATTATGCAGGCTGAACATCACACTCCTGGTTTACACATGTTGAGGTCTGGATAGAACAAAATTTCCATCCATTTCCATTTCTCTCGCCCGCCCACCCTCGTCCACTCAATCTCTCGCCCGCCCACCCACTCAATCTCTCGCCCGCCCACCCACGCCCACTCAATCTCTCGCCCGCCCACCCTCGTCCACTCAATCTCTCGCCCGCCCACCCTCGTCCACTCAATCTCTCGCCCGCCCACCCTCGTCCACTCAATCTCTCGCCCGCCCACCCTCGCGCACTCAATCTCTCGCCCGCCCACCCTCGCGCACTCAATCTCTCGCCCGCCCACCCTCGCGCACTCAATCTCTCGCCCGCCCACCCTCGCGCACTCAATCTCTCGCCCGCCCACCCTCGCGCACTCAATCTCTCGCCCGCCCACCCTCGCCCACTCAATCTCTCGCCCGCCCACCCTTGTGCACTCTTTCGCTTACCCACTCAATTTCTCGTCCACTCAATCTCTCCTTCACCCAGGCTCACTCACCCACTCTTACTCGCTCACCTTCTCTCACTTGCCAGCTCACACTCTCTCTCTCACTCTTTCGCTCTCACTCTCTCGTGCTCGTCTGCACGCGCTCATGTATTTAGAATTTAAATAAGTATATTTACAGGCGTACACATTAGACGTATTACGGCTCTCTCTGCTGTAATCTTACATCCTGCTGAAGCAGAGAGGCTTTCAGACCTGAAGCTATTAACTCAACCTCTATAGAGAGAGCACAAAGAGAGCAGAGAAAATGACTGAGGCTTTTAGATTCATATTCTCGCTCTCCTACACACACACACACACACACACACCTTATGACAAATCTACACTGATTCAAAATTGTGTGCATCAAATAAAACCTCAGTATTAACCTCAAATATCAATTAAGAAGGTGTGGCCAGTGTGCCTGTCAGTCATGGTGAAAGGGGTGTGGCCTATGTGCCTGATCTCGCACTATAATAAACTGGATCATTGTGTGTCTTAAACAGACCTGTTCATACGGCAGGAGATTTCTAGCGGTGTGTGGAAAACAAAAATACGAGATGAAACAGCTGTGTGTGTGTGTGTGTGTGTGTGTGTGTGGTTAATAATGGAAGGGTAAATGTTGAGACAAAACATTAGCAGAATATAAGAGACAATATAAAGGAAGAAAGTCAGAGAGACTGAAACAAATTTAAAAAGAAAGACAGCAAGAAACAGAGGGAATGAAAAAAGGAGATAGAGAGAGAGAGAGAGAGAGAGAGAGAGAGAGTGAGCAAGAGTGAGAAAAAAAGAAAAGCAGAGAGAGATGAGGAGGGTTTAGAGACACAGCGAAAAAGAGGAAGAGTTTTTAGAAAGAGAGACAGACAGGAAGAGAAAGAGAGAGAGAGGGAGAGATCACTGTCTCGTTTAACGAGTGGCTGTCAGGTTGCCATGGCGACCACATGACGCAAGCCGGTGTGATAGCGGGAGCAGGTCATGTGATTTACTGAAATCTTTATTGGATAAGTTTACTCCACCGAGTTCCGCTCAACTTCACCTGTACAGCTCTCCTACAGATTAAAACACAATACACACACACAGGTGCAGGTTCAGACCGATTCTCTCTCACACACACACACACACACACACACACACCTCAGGGTCTGATAACGCACGAGTCGCTGATCAATCTCGCAAACTCACGGCGCCTGAAGCCACGCCCCTTTTACATCATCAGCGCCTTATTTTAATCCTGATTCTATTTATTCCTGCATGAGCTCAATATTAAATATTTACCACATCGTTCTGCAGAACGCTCCGTGTGTGTGTGTGTGTGTGTGTGTGTGTGTGACTGCTGCTCTGAAAGTATGTTTATCCCCATAATATTAAAGTCTTTCACGTGAAACTGAAAATCAATGTCAAAAAAATGACGAACTCAGACCTCAGAACAGAAAAACTTTTGTAAAAGACTTTAAAAACACCATCACACACACACACACACACTCTAAACATTCTGCGTTTAAAGCTGCGCAAGACATTCCTCCTTTTTCAGCTCTTCTGACGCATAAAGATAAAAAAAATAAATAGAAAAACGCGTTGTTGCCTTGAGAGAATCAATAGTCTGAGTGGAGTCTCTCGGAGCTGATGAAGAATGGAGACCTTTCCATTTCCTGTCGAGCGAGATAGACGCTATTCAAGGACATACGTGTCCGTCAGATTAGTTTCCATCCGCCGCAGAAGAGTGTGAATATGATTATATAAAAAAAGAAAACGAAAAAAAAAAAAACAGTCTTTATGCTCCGTCCTCAATACATGTAGAGCCCGGGAGGGGTGGGTGAGGACTCGAGTGAGGACGTTTCCTTTTCTGGGACGAGAAACCCATAAACCTGGTAAAAATGTCAAGTGTATACTTTCTGCCATGCGGTGAAAGCGGTGAGACCGGCCCTATAATGATGCGGAACAATAGCTAATCAGGTCACGTTGGTTCGCTATTCAGAGCTCGCCAGCTTAACGCCGCTACTCGGGCCGATCCCACGAGTCTACGCTTTCGCCTTCGGGCCCCGAATTACAGCTTTACTCCCAGTCACTGTTTACGATACCTACTTCCTACACTCTAGCGTGATGGTTGTTAGCATATGTGCCAGGCTTTGTCGCCAGATTATCGTAGCAGGCTAACATTTCTTTCCTGAAGTTGACGTTTCAGAGCGATCCCTCCAGGTTTTAAAAATGTGAACTAAAATCCAGTCTTTTTTTTTTAATTCCTTAGTTGTTTTCTTTGCTTGATACAAGCCAGTATTTTAAGACTTCTGAAACCATGTGCATCTTCGCTACAATCACATAACACGTCTCTAAACACGAAAGTTTAGGGGGTTAAAAAGAATAATTTACAGCGGAAACGTATGAATCCCTGCTGTAATTATCTAATTAAAGGCGTTCTTAAGAGTTTCTTTATTATTTACGTATTTAAATACAAAAAATATGTTTTATTTGTTACCAACAGATTACGGTTTGTTTGTTTGTTTCTTTGTTTGTTTATTTATTTAACCAGCTCCGCCAACACGTATCGTTCCGCGACTGTTGGAGCTGGCGACTGACAGTTAGTGTAATTAACAGGGGTGAAAGGAGTTCCTTAAATAAATTCGTAGCGGCTCAAAAGTTGAGGAGAATAAACCATGAAGGTGGAAAAAGTCCTGGACATTTCTCATAATCTTCTCTTTAGATTTCCGCTTGGGAATATCAGCTCCGTTAACTTACGGGTTGCGGGGTTCAATCTTAAATAACGTTACATAGAAAGCTGGTTCGCGATGTCGCATTGCTTGTTCCACACACCGAGTAGTGCCCTTGATCAGGGAATAGAGAGGGATTTGGGACTCAGCCCCAGCCTTGTGTTAGAAGACAGTTTACACTGTAGCTTGGTCTAGCCGTAAATGAAACAATACAGCGGTGATTCGGAACGACTTGGAAGCCGTTACTAAGGAAACGGTGTGCTTTTTAAGACGACGTAACGTTATGAGGTGTGTGTTCTTGTTGAAAATGGTTCTGGGACGGGTTTTGAATGTGTGTTTTGGCAGGCAGCCGCTCTCTCCTCAGTACTGCGGAGTGTACAGACCCAAGTGTAATTAATGAGTGATGAGCATCTGGGACGCAGAGTAACAGTTCTGTTGCTGTCCATTATCGGCACCTGTGGAACGCCTCTCGTCCAATCAGACTGCTCGGTATAACGAGCATGGAGCAGAAAACTTGTCACTTCATACCATACAAAAGATACATTTCATATATATATATATTATTGCTGAATATTAAACTTTTTTATTTAGTTTACTTTTTTCAGCTAAAATGACTAAAATTCCTTTTTTTTTTTTACATAACAATGAAATCACTAATGTTCACCTACCTATGAAAATAATAGGCGAGAGAGAGAGAGAAAAAAAGAAAAAAGAAAATGACAGATGTGCAAAAGTTTTTATACCCTTGAGACAAAAAGTGCAAAATTTTCCCACCAATTTGTTTTGTGTTTGGTTTCACTATCACAGTTATATTACACATTCTGTCATAACACTGTGAAACGACACACACACACACCGATTTATTAAAATCAGCTCTAAAACTATGAACGGGGTCACATTTCCATCGTTTTGCAGCATGATTTTTTTTTTTGGGTGAAATCCAATTAAGATTCGTTACGTTGAAATAAAATGGAAAAGACGGCAGAGCGATCATTCTGGGGGAAAAAAAGAGAAATAGGAGGAGGAATGTAAATTAAAGAAAAGTTGAAAAAAGCCCACTTTAATAGAGAGAGAGAGAGAGAGAGAGAGAGAGAATCAAAAGGAGCAGTGTACCTGCCGGCTCTGCCCTTTCTCTGCTTGGCGTTGGCGAGGCTCACCCACTCCGCCGTCATCGTACTGATGTTGTTCTGCGTGTCGAAGTGAGTTTCCTTAATCTTCCCCCCATCGATCACGTACACCACGTCGTCTATCGTGATACTGACGGGGACAGAAGGAAAGAATTAGTACAGATCACACATTATATAAAAGAAAAAGGGATGGATGGATGGATGGATGGATGGATGGATTTGAGGGCGAGTCAAACATGATCTGCACTCTGTTTATGTTAAAACTTTTGTTGGTCTCATCAGCGCTTTCCGTTCAACACTCCTGTCTACTGGTGATGAGACACAGGTTCATCACTACGAGTCTGAGAGTAAACGGCGGAGTATGGAACGGAAACGTCCTCAATCACAGACCGAGAAAAAGTTCAAAAGCCGACCATCAGCTGGAAAATTCATCAGCGCTTACAGTTTCCTGAGATTCTCATCTTAAGTGCCAGAAGTATTGGAACATTATCAAGAAAAATGTTCAACGATCAATGGCGCTCGTTACAGTGAGACGTTTATTGAAGAGCTGAAGACTAAACGCAGGGGACTGATGGACAAGGGCGCCGTGATCTTGCATGATGCATCATGCACGTCCATAATAGTGTTGGGTGTAACTGGTTACAAAGTACCATGTTAGAGTACTTGGATTATTTTTTTTATTGTAACGAGTAATCTAATGCGTTTACTGTAGGTCCGCCATTTAAGTACATAGTTCTTTTTTCAAAAATGTAATCCGTTATTTAGACAATTTATGTAATTGTGTAATGTATTCAGTTACTTTAAACAGTAACGTCCCCCCAACACTGATCAAACACCAAACGACGAGGATGAAAATTCACTTCTGATGAAGAAGTGAAGACAGCGGTGCATTCGTGACTCATTTCTATTGAGGGAATATGAAAGCTTGTTGACAGATGAACAAAGTCTATTGAAAAGCCAGGAGGATATGTGGAAAATGGTGCATTTGTCTTTTCTAAAAGTTGATTGAATAAATTCTACAGCCAGTGTGCGGATCATTTTTGACTCAGACAGACAGACAGACAGACTAGACAGACAGACAGACAGACTAGACAGACTAGACGGACTAGACGGACAGACAGATGAAATTGCCACCGATATAATTCAGTATATACAGCTATATTAGAGTTTAACATCTATTGGAAACACTATATAAAGATCCAATTGTTTTTCGCTCATTGTTTCATTACCATGAGCACTAAACCAGTTAGTGGCACGACTATTCAGGCCGAGTTACTAAAAGTTCTCAGAAATAAAAACACTTTTCTTACCACTAAACCTATTGAAGCCTGTTCAAGAGAATGTGTGTGTGCGGAGTATTAATTAGGGCGCACTAAAAGCTCAGGCTGTTCCTTTCCGAACCTAAATACTGACAGTTCTTGCTAGGAGAAGCCGGGACACTGGGGTAATTAAGCAAAATGTGGCAATGGTGTCAAACTGTGTTCCTGTTAGGCTGGATAAATCAAAATCTAACAGTAAGGCAAGGCAAAGTGAGAAAAAGCAGCCCACACACACACACACACACACGCACCTGGTTTCTGCTATGTTTGTTGCAATCACGATCTTCCGCACTCCAGGAGGTGGCCTTTTAAAAACCTGATTAGGAACAGTGCGATTAATCAGCGCTCCAGTAGAACATAATAACCGTATTGGACAATGTAGCAAATGCCATAAATTATCCCAAAGTGCTTTACTGAGCCGTGACGTGTGTGTGTGTGTGTGTGTGTGTGTGTGTGTGTGTGAGCAGGCGGAGTACACCCCTAACCAATTAAAAAGTGCCTGATGATTATAATCGCTTGCCTCATGCGCTGCAGTCAAAAACATTTCTAACGACTACAGGTTACACTGTCCCTGAATCAAGCAAAAAAAATATTAAAATGACTGAAATCGGGTTATGAGACATTATTAAAAACTGGACAAAAAAAAAAAAAAAAAAGGATACCGCCTGTTGAGAAATTTGGTTAGGGCAAAAAATAATAAATAATAATAATAATAAATCACGGTTCAGTGTGTTGAAGGTACTGTATATAAGAAATAAAATGTAATGTTCTGTGCATTAATTTGAACTAAAACGAGCACTTGGTATAAACGACGTACGAGGGCGAGTCAAATCTCCGCACTCTGGCTGTTGAATTTATTTTAATTAACTTTTTAAAAAAAAGATAAATACATAAATATTCAACACAATGTCCTTGGCTTTTTAATACACTTTGTCCATCTTTCAACAGGCTTTCATTTCCCCTCATTAGGAGCACGGCGACTGCACCGCTGTCTTCACGTCTTCATCACGAGTGAATCTTCGTCATCATAGGGCTGCTTTCAGGGGACCAAACAGGTGAAAGTCCAACCGATCAAGGGGAGGACTATAGGACTATAACCTAGGGAGGACGCTTTTTATGTTTTTTGCAGAGAGTCGACAGTGTGGGCTGAAGTGCGAGATCGCGACCTCCTGCGTTTGATCCAAAGTTAAGGCTTCAGCTCCCCAATAAGCGTCTCACTGTAACGAGCGCTGTTGATTGATGAACTTTTTTCCTGATAATGTTCCAATACTTCTGACCCTTAGGAATCCCTGGCCCTTGTCAGCATTGATGAATTTTAACGCTGATGGTCGACTTTTGAACTTTTTCTTGCGGATGTTTCTGTTCCATACTCTGACGTTTACTCTCAGGCCCGTACAGGCCAGTAATGATTATCTTTAAAAAACTTTCACCTTCCTTAGAGTATCGCTTCAAATTTTGCAGATATCCAAACTGTTTACGTTCTTCCGCGAGTTGTTTCAGCACCAGGTACATCCTCGGACCATAAAAAAACTAATCACTGCACACTGTGCTACTTCTGTGCAAATCCCATGTGGGAACTTAACTTGAGTGGAAAGCGCTGATGATAAGTCACTGCGGCCAACAGAAGCTTTAATATATTTAACCATGCGAGTGCGGCCCATTTTTGACTCACCCTCGTATAATCTACTAATGAATAAAAGACGCAGACGGAGCTCTTACCTGCGTCTGGTTGACCGTGGGCATCAGGGAGTGTAGTGGAATAATCACAAACTTATCTAAGGTAAAACATTTCAGTAGGAGAAGCACAATCAAGAAATTATATACATAAGCTATGAGTAATTAATCAAGAAAATCACATTAATTAAACAACATTAGCTTAACATTAACATGATATAGTCAGAAGTAACAAGTAGAACGAACACAGGATGGTCTGGTGTCTGATGTGTAAGTGATAGGAGGGGAGGAGGGAGCGAAAATCCCCAAAAGGATAAAAGTTTGTTCTGAGGAGGTCACTGGTCAGTTGCTGTGGCTTTATTGTACATCAATAACGTCTGTTCTTCACTAGCAGAAAGCCCTGATGACTTCAGTGAGTTTTTTTTAAATTAATTTTAAGCCAAGACATGGACAGTGAGGAGAACGACACACTGCACAGCGTATTTATTCCATAGAAAACATACGTCCTTTATTATCCACTAAAGCTGCACGGTTCTAATTGACAGAAAATGTGAGGGGCATCTTACCAGATTTAAACATCTGGTCCGCTATCAGGAGGTCATTCAGGCTGCTGATGTTGTCCCAGCCAGGCAGGAAAACCAGGATGGCTCCGTCCTTCGAACACAAACAAGACAGACAACACAACAGACAAACAAACAAACAAACACAAGGTCCTCATGAGTGTACAACCACACATACTGGACATCTAAAGATGTTCCACTGATTACTGAAAAGCAGGGGGTAAATTTAAACTGTACAAACAGCACAAAAGCTTTAGTTACTGTGTAGGTCAGAATGGGGACGTTGTACCAAATCTTAGAATAGGGACATTTGCCCGATTCTTAGAATGGAGACACTATTTATTTATTTTTTTCCCCCCGATTTTCTCCCAATTTCGGTCATGTCCAATTCCTCCCCGTCACTAGGGGGCTCCCACATTAAAGCTACTATTACCACTCAGTCGGTAGGGCCGACGACTATCACATGTTTCCTCCGGACCACGTTACCCAACCACATATTTTCAAACTGCTCGCTCACCCACCGATTGGGGTGGCGTAACACACTCGGAGGACAGCGCTATCCGCTTATTTCGCTTGCGTAAACTTACAGACGCCCCTGATTGGCTGTAAGACCGTGCTTAATGTGGGAGCACTAAGTACCTCTCATCCCTCCCCTCTGAGAGAGCTCGGCCAATCAGCTCTCTCTAGACCTCCGGCTGCGAGAGGTTACAGCATAACCCGAATCAAACTCGCGATCTCCGGATGATAGGGCGAGCACTTTACCACTCGGAGGCCAGAATGGAGACACTTATAACCATGTCCCTACCCTTTATCTGAGAATGGGGACGTTTCCCCAGAACCTCAGAACGGGGACGTTTCCCCAGAACGGGGACGTTTCCCCAGAACGGGGACGTTTCCCCAGAACGGGGACGTTTTCTCCCGGCTTTTTTATGCACAGCAGTCTCTAGATGGACTGGTGCAAACAACATGCAATAAGCAAGCGGAAATGACTTGAGAATAACAAGACAAGTCAGAGGAAAATGGACACACGGTGAGCAAAAAAAGCACAAATCATGTTTAATTATGAAGCTACAAGGGCAGAACAGGGATCAGAGACTACAGTGGAAAACCGAACTCGAAGTGGCTAGCAAGTGTATCCCTCAAGTCACTACGAGAATCTAAACCTCTGATGCTTTTCTACATTCGATCAGTAAAGCGCATGAGCTCGTTGTGATCAGTATAAAGTGAGAGTAACGTGATCACTAACGAGCATTCCTCCTCCAGCCTGGGGCTTTTGATAGCCAGAAACGAGGGGAGTCCCGATTGTCTTGATTTCTCACCAGACGCCCGTCTGGGACTCATTACACACTGTAGTTGTGTTAAGCGCTAAACAAGAGACAAATAGCTTCTTCGCGAGCAACACCCGCTGGCGTTAGCGATAAACGTTCGTGTAAAGATCTGCTCGGATCCTTTATTTAGTAGCCCGGTGACTTTCTATCAAATATTTAAATGGAGAGGAAAACGTGCGCTGTGTGCACAAAGTGAGAAATATCTATGAGATCGTGGTTAAAAAAAACACGATATTAAAAAGCTGCACTGAATCCATCGGTATGAGTTAAGGAAAGTGATTATAATGTGGAAGAGAGAGAGAGAGAGAGAGAGAGAGAGAGAGAGAGAGTATTACATGCCGGTATGATAAAATCTTCAGTACATATGTGGAAATAAACAACAACAAACATTTCAGTAAATGATCGCTGATCCCCCGTGTCATGTCACGGCCCTGACTTTTAATTAACCAATCATCACGCCTGCCTCCTGACAGATGGAGTGCATCTCAGCGTGTCAAAGTGCTGTCGCGGCCAATCAGCTCTCGCTCTGCTTCCACATCGTGTCTCTCTCTCGCTGCTTGTCGGTCCTATTTTCCTTTCCGATCCGCCTCTCTTGCCTCACTCGCGTTAATAAGGGTCAGGGAAATTTCACTCATCATCTCTGTTATTAGTGTCTCACAACTGGAAGGTTCTGACCCGCAAGTCTAACGGTTTTGTCTAACGGGATTGTTCGGCTTCGCATACAACAAATAAAGAAAGAAATAAACAAACTATACAATTTTTCATTATTAGGTATGGAAAGCATCAGTCATCAAGTCATAACATACTATCATGAAACCTAGCTACTGATTTGATTAATAATTAGTTGTAGCAAAATAGTCATTTTATAAATATCTTTATAAATAAGTTATAAATATTTTATGAATATGCCAATTTGATGTAAAGTTTTTTCAGATTTTTCAGAATTTTTGCACCTCGGCTTTATTTAACATTAAATGTAATTAAATGTAGTCTGTTTCTTATGACATTAGTTATACTTTAAGTTACCTTAAGTTATACGCTAGAGTGCGCCACCGGTGAGATTATAAGGAAAGTAAAATTTTACAGCCTCGAACGACTCCGAAATCTTAAGCGTATGTTGAGCATTTGTAAGCATGTGGGATCTAACGCGACTAATTAGCGCACATATCGTTTTGAGACTTGTGTGCGTGTGTGTGAGCGCGCAATGGGGCATTAAGACTAATTTGCTGGCAAGGTTTGGAGAAAAAGACAGATTGGAAGCTTTTTAACAGCATAAAAATGTTGCAGCACTTAGAAGCTCGTGCACTCGGCACAGAACTGATCACAGCCAGATCGATCGGTGCATCTCTATTATACACGATTCAGGAGTTAATGTGGCGAAAAGAATCGGAATTCATAACAACCCCGCCCCCCAATCAACAGTTATAGTTATCCAAAACGTGCAGTTCCTCAAATGACCACTAGGCTTCAAAAGTGAGTAAATCCACATAGATCCCAAGTTAAAATGTCCAACTTTACAACAGAAATAAACGTTTGCAGTCTGGTACCAAAACAAAAAAAAAACAGCTACATTTCCCATTCATAACAACTATACAGGGGTAAATGTTTATGAAACTTGTCAGTTAAAATGATATTAAACCAGAAAGTTATGTATAATTTGGGAGGAGGGGTGTGGCCGATAAGTAGGCGTGTCCCTTCAACCAAAAGACCATTTGCCCATTTATGGCGAAGTCAGCTCCTGCCAAAATGCCGATGAGACAGCGTCCAGAGTCGAGCCACAAAAGAAACCGTAAGAGAGGGCGTGTCTGGCTCTTATACAGTCTGTGCTTTACGTTAGTCACCTGAGTGGTAAATAAAAATTAATCGACTAGATTAGACATAAATCTGGGGGGGGAAATAAATAAAAAAATAAACACGCATCAGGTGAAGCTCAATGATATATATATTTTTTTTTTGTAAAATAAACCTGTTGCCTTATAGCTGACTAAAATCTATAAATATAAGCAGACAGACGTCTGAAAATCTATTACCCCTCCCCAGACGATCCCTTTAAGCAGATATCCTGCCTGTAAATGAGCTCCGATTCAGATGACCTCGTCCCCACACAGGCCCTCGTCCCCACCCGGTCGTTAGCAGCGTTAGCGAAACCACTGCGATCCAAAGCGGACCGGTTCGTCTCTCCTTCCCTGTGTGTCTTTTTTCTTACTTAACGTCAGCGTTAAGCCCGAATACAGACTCTTTGTTCTTTTGCATTTCACAGCACAGGAACAAAAAAGCGCATCATTAAGCTTCTGCTGCAAACATCAGAAGGTAAACAGCCAGGGGCAGCGCTCTGAAGCCGTCCTCGCGGTGCGGAACACGGCGTGCGTACGTGCGTTTGTGTTTCAATTACGAGCCCGCTCCGGCGTTCCCACGCACCGGACGAATCATTCTTATAACGCAATTAGGAGGATGTCTAGATGCTGTGTGTGTGTGTGTGTTTCAGTCAGGAAATACGAGTCCCTGTACAAACCTGCAGCCTTTAAGTTAGACACAGTTATAAACACCAGGGATGATTGTACTAATAGATATGCATTATTTACCAAAGACAAAAAAAAAGTGAGGAGAAAGAGTGAAAAAAAAAAAACAACACTCATTTATACAAAGCAGCTGGTCGTCAGCTCGTTACGATTCTGTTAGTTTACACTGTTTAATGCATCAGGCAACGAGAAGAAATCCTGAACATCATAAAATGTGCTGGAGACCAGAGAAGATGAGAAGAAGAAGAGATAAGTCAAAAAGAGAAGTGAAGAGAAAGGGGGAGAGCAGAGAGAAGAAAGAGCTGCATTGGCATGAGTCAAGAAGAGAAGAGAAGAATTACAGGGAAAAAAAAGCAGAGGAGAAAAAGGAGGGGAGAGAAATGGAATCGAGTACAGTCAAGAAGAAAAGAGGAGAAAAAAAAATAAAGAAGAGGGTTGACATGAGTCGAAAAGAGGAGAGAAAAGAAGCAGAGCAGAGAAAATAAATATAGAGTCAAGGACAAGAGGGAAGAGGAGATAAGAGGAGAAAAAGGGAAAGGAAAGAAAGATATGATTCAAGATAAGAAGACAAGGAAAGACGAAAAGGAGGGACGAAAGAAGAGGGAAAAAGTAGAGGAGAAAAAGAGGAGGGAAAACAGATATGAGTCACAAAGAGAAGAGTTGACATAAGTTAAAAAAAAAAAAGGACGGGAGAGTGAAAGATGAAAAGAGACAAGGAGAAAAAAAAACAGACGAGTCAAGATGAGAAGCAGAAACAAGAAAAAGAAGATGAGAGTGGAGAAGAGGAGGACAAAAAGAGGGAAGGTAGATATTAGTCAAGCATACAATGGGAAAAAAAGTAAAAATGGAGAAAGCAGGGAGGAAAAAAAAGAGAGACCCAAGATGAGACGAGATGAGATAAGGAAGAGAAAAGGAAGAAAAAATTAAAGGAAAAAAAGAGGAGAAAAAAAGGATAATGAGAAAAAAGAGATATGAAAAAGGGAAAGTAAAGGTGAGGGAAGGATGAGGTAAGTCAAAATAAAGAAAGGAGAGAAGACATGAGGAGAGAGAGTGAGGAGGGATAGAGAGAGAGAAAGAGCAGAAAGGACGACAGAGCATCTGTTAAAGCGGCTGATTAACACCCATCTCATGCCAATGTTTGTGCTTTATTAGTGCTTAAAGCAGTGCCATCTGCCTCAGTGCTGCAAAAATCCATCACACACACACATTCCTACTCTCTTCCAGACAGACACACTGATAAAAGGCACACACACACACACATACATACACACACACTCACGTCTTCGTTCAGCACGATGTGGCGAATGAGCGCTACGATCAGCTCCAGGTTGATCTTGTCGTCCTCGTCCATCATCTCCAGGGCGTCGACGGTGCTGTCGGAGAACCTGCCAATCAGAGAGCGGCAAAGAGGCGAGACCGGAGGCGGCATGTCAGACTGGAGTGTCGCTATTTCACAATGACATCCTGTCACACTCATCACATGCTAACTGTGGGGCTGAAGTTCCTCAGAGACACGCTGAACTCGCATGTGAACTTCACCTGTCAAACAGCGCCACCTTGTCTGGGTTCGTCTGTGCTTTGTGGGAACGGGACAGCGCTGGTGTAGCACATGAATGCAGATGCTTTAGCTAGAGTATCCACCTCAAACCAACTCGAAGCGCTAGAGTATCCACCTCAAACCAACTCGAACCGCTAGAGTATCCACCTCAAACCAACTCGAAGCGCTAGAGTATCCACCTCAAACCAACTCGAAGCGCTAGAGTATCCACCTCAAACCAACTCGAACCGCTAGAGTATCAACCTCAAACCAACTCGAACCGCTAGAGTATCAACCTCAAACCAACTCGAACCGCTAGAGTATCAACGTCAAACCAACTCGAACCGCTAGAGTATCAACCTCAAACCAACTCGAACCGCTAGAGTATCAACCTCAAACCAAATCGAACCGCTAGAGTATCAACCTCAAACCAACTCGAACCGCTAGAGTATCAACCTCAAACCAACTCGAAACGCTAGAGTATCAACGTCAAACCAAATGGAAACGCTAGAGTATCAACGTCAAACCAAATGGAAACGCTAGAGTATCAACGTCAAACCAAATGGAAACGCTAGAGTATCAACCTCAAACCAACTCGAAACGCTAGAGTATCAACCTCAAACCAAATCGAAACGCTAGAGTATCAACCTCAAACCAAATCGAAACGCTAGAGTATCAACCTCAAACCAAATCGAAACGCTAGACTATTAACCTCAAACTAAATCGAAACGCTAGAGTATCGACCTTAAACCAAATCGAAACGCTAGAGTATCAAACCAAATCGAAACGCTAAAGTATCAACCTCAAACCAAATCGAAACGCTAGAGTATCAACCTCAAACCAAATCGAAACGCTAGAGTATCAACCTCAAACCAAATCGAAACGCTAGAGTATCAACCTCAAACCAACTCGAAACGCTAGAGTATCAACCTCAAACCAACTCGAAACGCTAGAGTATTAACCTCAAACCAAATCGAAACGCTAGAGTATTAACCTCAAACTAAATCGAAACGCTAGAGTATTAACCTCAAACTAAATCGAAACGCTAGAGTATCAACCTCAAACTAAATCGAAACGCTAGAGTATCAAACCAAATCGAAACGCTAGAGTATCGACCTCAAACTAAATCAAAACGCTAGTGTATCAAACCAAATCGAAACGCTAGTGTATCAACCTCAAACCAACTCGAAACGCTAGAGTATCAACCTCAAACCAAATGGAAACGCTAGAGTATCAACCTCAAACCAACTCGAAACGCTAGAGTATCAACCTCAAACCAAATCGAAACGCTAGAGTATCAACCTCAAACCAAATCGAAACGCTAGAGTATCAACCTCAAACCAAATCGAAACGCTAGAGTATTAACCTCAAACCAAATAAAAAAAAAGGCAAAGTATTAACCTCAAACATAAAAAAAACAGTATTATTCCTAAACTAAAATGCTTGATTCTGATTGGTCAGAAGGTCTAATCCTTGATACTTGTTCCAAATCATAATTTCTAAATCATGATCTGCGAAGCGAGAGAGTGTGTGTGTGTGTGTGTGTGTGTGTGCGTGTTGAACCTGTCTCGGAGTGTGCGAGCATAACAAGGCCAGCTGTCCTTGTACTCCTCTTCTTTCTCCTGTTTCTCAGGCCGCATGTTTTGTCCGCTCATGAAGCCTCTCCTGAAGCGAGGACGTCGATCCTGCTGCTGCTGCGGCCGGAACCTGTGAAGCGGAGCGAAATTCCCACGAGGTCATTAAACGCACTCATGAAGCGTATTCCCACAGGACATAAACGAACTCAGGCATACATAATAATATCTTTATAGAGAGGTATTCCACTGTACACACTCACTGAATCCCCTGATACCTGCAGTATAACGTTCTGATACACGCTGACGCTCAACCATTTTTTTAAACCAAGTATTTCAACCATTTTATTTCTCATGGTCCTCTCTCAAGCTATTTAAAAAGCATGTTATTTAAAGACAAGTGAAGTTTGACATTGCTCTATAAGATATAGTGACTTAATATGTGCAAAGAGTTGGAGAGAACGTTAAAGGGTTTCATTCCTTACACAACCGAATGCTGCTTTAAGCCAGAACTCACCTGAGCATCTCGACTACATCCTCCAGCAGGTACTCTTTCACGGGGAAGGTGTGTCCCGGGATGTGGATCATGGGGCAGTTATCTGCATGAAGACCAAAAGAAAGAATGTCATATTAAACAGGATTCTTTTTCGCCCACAGTGTTTAATGCTCAGATTCCCGCTGTTCAGGAAGCTTGATCACTCAAAGTTGGGAAGATTAATCGGATCGTTAGCTTTATTCGATGTCCTGCAGGGACACTTTCATAAACCACCACTGCTGGTGGAGATGTTCACGCTGATCAAAGCTAATTTATCATGTTATAAATCATTGTTAGACGACGCGGCTCTGCGTGACAGCTTTGGCGTTTACTGGAGAAAAATATTTCCCGCAGCATGGGACTGAGGTTTATTGTTCTATACAGGATTAGGAGAATTGTTTATATTGGTATGTAAATGAAGATAAATGTAGTAAATTCCCTGTCTTTGTAACCATTTAACATGTTTATTAAAGAAGAAAAAAAACAATGGAGAAATGTATTTTTTCTACTCATTGTATGCATTTTTATCATTTTAATTATTTCCTTGGGTAACAAACAATAATGACCATTTTTCTATTTTACTGGTCCCATTATAGACCTCTAGGAACAAATGGTTGAGGTGTTTCTCAATGGTAAAATAATCATTGTTACATTTAAAAATGAAAAGGAAAAGAAAAAGCAAATAAATAAAATCTAAAAAATATTTTGTGTGGTGGTACAACAGCACATGTTTTTGGGCATTAGATCCACTTTATTTCTTGTGTTACACTACCGAGCAATTAATAAAGCAGACTATTTAAAGACATCCCAACATCTCGTGGAATTTATATTATATATATTTTTGCACAGCATACCTCAACCGAGTGGTAGAGATAGCTCAATCAGGTTAAGTTTGACACGTTGTTCAGTAAGACATGACAAATAGAAAAAACGCTGTACCAAAAAGTTGAGGACAGCGTTGGATTTTAATGAATTTTTTAAAATAATTTCATATTTATTTGATTTCTGTGTCACTTTTCAGAATTTCTTCCTCAGGCAGTTTTTCCCTCTCATTAGGGGCTGAATTCTATATCAAAGTCAAATTTATATAACTGAAAATATTTTTATTATTAATTTATTTATACTTCATACTGAGAAAGAACTTGAATGAAAAACATCATTTCTAGAATTTGTGGTAGAGACAGGGTATGAGCAAAAGAGAAATACATCACCAGTACCAATAATTATCTTATTTGAGTAACTATACAGAAATAACCAGTCAAATTTGATTAGGAGCTGTCAATCAGAGTAAATACCATGATATTTCTCTCTCTGTCCGATTTGATTTTGATTGGCATTTCCATACACAGCGATAGCCACACCCAGTGCTCACCTGTGCCAGGGTTTATGATACATGCTCAGGTTTTCAGCTCGATCACTCACTCTTTAAAAGAAGACCTATTAAAAAGCTATAGATTTTAAGATGGAAATGGGATAGATCTCTAAGAAAAGCTTGCACTTCCGCTTGCTAAAGGCCAACACAGAGAGGCTAAGGAGAAACTTCTTCCCACAGGCTATACGGGACTCCACTCATAGGACTTTCTTTCACACACGTGTTGGGACACACCAAAACCAACCACTTTGCACAGGACTGAAGTACACAAAACATATACGTTGCACATTTCTGGTTATGTTTATATAAAAACGAGGATTGCTGTTGCACTATTGCACATTTTAAAGATCATCATCTCATTTCACACTTCATGACCTGCTGGATGCACATACTTTATACAGTTTATTTATACAGTTCTTACTTCATACATTCTTATATACAGTATTTTACATATTTCAACTTTATACTTTATTTGTAGGGCCCAAGCACTACAACATCAGCCCTGTGTCATCATTGTGTGTGAGATGAACAACTCAACAGGAAGTCAGTTATATCATGACTTTTGCCGAAACGCACTGATGGATTTTGATATACTCCTCCTAGGGGGTTTTTATGATCGCTACCAAACCGGGCCGATGTGATCTGAAGACATTGAGGATGCAAAATTGCAGAGTGATTTTTGATATCTTAAATGGGTCGGCTGTGACGATGCCTTAAACTTACGCTGAAAAGTGGTTACTAACTTTCTGTGGGACATCATACTGAGTGAGATAAGACTCAGTGACTTCATAGTTTGATGTTTTTTTGGGGGGCATTTTTAGAGGTTTAAACATAAAACTCCCCCCTTTTCTAAAATGATGTCATAATGGTATTGGGATATCCCCTTTAAATGCATGTGCCCAGATGGCGATGGCGGAGGATGCTTGGGCCCGCTCATCGTTGCTTGCGACTATATTATTGTGTTTAATTTTATTGTAAAAAAAATTGGACATTTTATATTTTATTCTTTTCAAGTAGCATTTTGCCTCCTGATTTCCGGCTTCATTTCTAAGTAATAAATATCTCACAGGTATCGAGATCACCTGATACTTAAGGGTTCGGTGTTGGGATCATATTTAAAAAGAAAACGCGTTAACTCTAGCTAGAAATTTTTATATCGAAAAAATATTGAAGATTTTCCCAACCGGTGGTATAGAGGTTTTTACCACACTTTGTGCCCATGTGTTTCCATGGTAACTACTAGGTTGACCATCTATATGCAGAGTATAGTTTTTACCGAAGTACTTGCTGAACTTGTCGGCGTTCATGGTGGCGCTCATGAGCACTATCTTGAGGTCGTCTCTGTGGGTCAGGAGGTCCTTCACGATGTTCAGGAGGACGTCTGAGTGCAGGCTGCGCTCGTGGATCTCGTCTAGAACCAGGTGACTGATACTCGACAAACACCTGAGACACAGGAGAACATTATAGGAGTGTGTGCGTGCGTGCGTGTGAGATAAGGAACCTCAAGGTATCTCTACAGACAGTTCGCGGCTGTGTGTTTTATCAGAGCCATTATTTACTCTAACGTGGCTATGTGTGTGTGTGTGTGTGTGTTTTAACAAGCGTGCGCTCGTAATCTAATCTGCGACAGACACGTGGTAGGCTGATGTAAATAAGTTTCGCAGACGGAACAACACTTACGGGTCCGAGCGCAGCCACTGAAGAATAATTCCCGTCGTACAATACAGCACCGAGCCTTGTTTCCGTGGCAACCGGCTGGATAGCAGCGCCCGGAGGATGAGCGCAGATACGCCGTCATGACGTAAAGCGGGAAGGGGGGGATAAATAAAAAACACACAAACGTTTTATTAAAAGACTCCATCGACACAACACACGTTCACATCACACGGCGTCCGATCTCTTCATGCTGCGCGTCAGAGCGGGTTAAACCAGAGTTACATTACAGGAGGTGAACTCTGTAAGGAGAGGACGGAGTGAGGGACGAGATCAGATCACATTTATTCCTCTACTCAATCTTCACTCTCCTCACAGCAGCTCTGAGGAATAACACCAGCATTTTAATCAAGAGGAAACAGAATACTGCAGGGAACAAAACACACCTCCCTAAAGTCAGGGAGTTTCAGGCGGAATTGTACACACACACACACACACACACACTCCGCAGAGCTGTACTGCACCTTTCATTCCGATGTTCTACACTGTATCAGTTCTCATGTACTGCACTCTCAGTTTTTTGCTTTCTGTCTCACCAGTTCTCTTGGTCTGTCTCTTTCCTTCTCTTTTTTTCTCATTCTCTTCTTTCGACTCTCTGTCCTACTCTCTGTCCTACTTTCTCTTTCTCACTTCCTTTTACTCTTGCTTTCTCTCGATCTTTCCATTCTCCTGCTATCTCTCCCTCTTTAATGCTCAGTTTCCCACTTGTTTCTCTCAGTAAGTTTCTCTTATTTCTCTCTTGCTGTCTCTCACCTTTTCTCTTGTTCTGTCACTTTCTTTCTCTCATGTTCTTGCTTTCTACCTCTCTCACTCTCTTTTGCTTTCTTTCTCTTCGTGTCTTTTGCTTTTTCTCTCTTCATGTCTTTCGCTTTCTCCCCTTGTCTTGATTTCAATCTCTCGCAGTCTGTCTCTCTCTTGACCTGCCTCATGCTTTCTAGTGATCTCTCATTCTCTTGCTCTTTCACCTTCTCTCTCTCTCAGTCTCCTGCTTTCCTTCTCACCATTTCTCTTGTTCTGTTTTTCTTTTTCTTTCTCCTCATTAGCTCTTACTCTCTATCTCTGTCTCACTCTCTTCGCTTTCTCTCTGTTACTGTTTTTCACTTTCAAGCTCTTACTCTGCCTTTTGCTTTCTCACGTTCCATCTCTTTCTCTCATTCTCTGGTCTTCCATCTCCCAGTCTTACTGTCTCTTACTGTCTTTTACATTCTCTTACTCTGTCTCTAGTTTTCTAGTGCTTTTTCTCCATCTTCTCTCACTCTCTTGCTATCTATCACTCTTGCACTCTCAGTTTCTTACTTTCAATACCACCTCAATTCTGTCATTTTCTTTCTCTCATTTTCTTGCTTTCTATCTCTGCCTCACTCTCTGTCCTTCACTTTCACTCTCCCTCAGTTTCACTCTGTCTTTCACTTTCTTTCCCTTACTAGCTTTCGCTTTCTCCCTCACTCTCACTTTATCTCACTTTCTTTTCTTTATCCCTTTCAGCTCTGTCTCTGTCTTCATGCTCTGTAGTACTTTCTCTTTGTCGTCTCTCATTCTCTTGCTTTCTATTTTACTTGTTTTCTCAGTTTCTTACTTTTTATCCTTCTCTTAGTCTCTTGCTTTCTGTCTCCCCTTTTCTCTTATTCTGTCACTTTTTTTGTCATTCTCTTCTTCTTTCCAACTTTGTCTCATTCTCTGTCTTACTGTCCCCCCCCAAAGGATCGTGATTATGAACGGTGCCTTATTTAAGGTGCTTTGTCTTTTACTTTCCCTCTCTTAATCTTTCACTTTCTCTCTCTCTCTCTGCCTTTTACTTTCTCTCTTTCTCTCATTCTCTTACTTTCTATCTCCGTCTTTCTTTCTCTCTATACTTTCACTTTCTCCCTCACTCTGTCACTTGCTCTCTACTGCTTACTTGCCATCTTCTCTCATTCTCTTGCTCACTTTCTGTGTTTCACTGTCAGTTTCTCACTTTCTATCTTACCTTCTCCTTTTTTTGCTTTCTTTCTCCTTGCCTCATTCTGTCTCACTTTCTCTCATTTACTTCCTCTTCTTCTGTCTCCCACTTAAAATCTATTTGCTTTCCTACTCTCTCTCTCTCCAATTCATTTCCATTCATTCCCTGTACCTCTGAAACAGTAACAGAACAAGAGAAATTGTGAGACAGAAAGCAGGAGGCTAAGAGAGAGAAAGTGAAAGAGCAAGAGAAGTATCTCTGTCTTTCTTTCTCTCTCTCCATACTTTCACTTTCTCTCTCTCTCTCTCTCTGCCTAATTCTGTCTCACTTTCTCTCTCTGCCTCATTCTGTCTCATTTTCTTTGTCTCATTCGGTCTCACTTTCTCTCTCTCTGTCTAATTCTGTCTCACTTTCTCTCCTTTGCCTCATTCTGTCTCACTTTCTTTGTCTTATTCGGTCTCACTTTCTCTCTCTCTGTCTCATTCTCTCTCACTTTCTCTCTCTGTCCTACACTTTATCTTTTTTACTGTTTTTTACCTTCTGTCTCTTTCTGTCTTTCACTTTCTCTCTCCTATTGTCTCTTTCATTTTCTCCTCTTACTCGGTCTCTCGCTTTCTCTCTCACTTTACATCTATGTGCTTTCCTACTCTCTCTCTCTCCCCAAATCATTTCATTCACTGTACCCCCGGCCCTCTCCTAACACTCACCTATCCTCTCCTCTCTCTTCACTCTCCCTCCTCCTCTCACCCTTGATGGATCTTTATGACTATCAAGCAATATGGTCATAAAGATGAGCAATAACGTTAAGTAGTCTCCGCCCCCTCTCCGCCCCCTCTCCTCCTGTGACTTGCCGTGCAGTCAGAGTGTGGCGCTGTCGCTCTTGCTGCAGTTTTCATCCTCTATTTCTATTTAACAGCTGATTAAATCTAGACCATGAACCCCAAACTGTGACTAAATATCAGTTCTGGATTCGGACCGAAACCAGCTTCAGGTCGTCACCTCTGCAGACGGATCTGATATCCGCAGGACTTCCCCTCTCCGACAGACTCCGCCCTCTCCGCCGCCACCCTCTCGGCCACCTGCGCACACATTACAGTGTTACCGTTGAACAGCGACCGCGACCACACCATCACTAAGGCGTCAGGCGAGTCTCACGCACGGATATGGCGCTGATGCGGCGCGGCTGTGTGCACGCCACCCTGCAGAGCGAGCCCGCGCCACGCTCGATGTAGTCGTCCAGGATGAACTGCGGCACCTGCGTGGTCTTTCCACAGCCGGTCTCTCCGCTCACTACCACCACGCGGTTGGTCTGGATCAGCTCCACCAGCTCCTGCGCGCACACACACACACACACACACAAAACTCTAATACACACCTCATATAATTTACATTGAATATAACTGCAAATCTCATTCAATTACCTTTAAAACCATTAAATATTCTTTCATACATTTTTTCCATCACCTCATCCCTTCCCTGCCTTCCTCTCATTCGTTCCTTGCCCTTTTCCATCTTTCTTTTCTTCCCACAGTTCTTTCGATCCCTCCATTACTTCCATTTTTCACCTTTCATCCTTCCCTCCCTACCTTCCATTACATCCTATCCTCCCTACCTTCCTGACCTCTGTTTTTTCCATCTCTCTATTTCTTTCCTCCTTTATTTCATTCCCTCCCTCTCGCTTCCATTATTTCCTTCCTTCCCTACATTTCGTTCCTTCCTTCCCTCCCTCCCTACCTTCCTGACCTCTGTTTTTTCCATCTCTCTATTTCTTTCCTCCTTTATTTTCTTTCTACCCTTCATTCTCTCTCTACCTTCTGTTCTCTCATTCCCTACATTGTCATTCCGACTCCTTCCTTCCCCCTGTTTTTTTTCTTCCCTTCCTTACCCACACTCAGTCCCTCCCTTTCTTCTTTCCATCCCTCAAGTCTTTCCTTTCCTTCCTCCCTTCTCTTAATTTTCTCTCCCTTCCTTTCCTTTCCTTCATTCTTCCTGTCCATCCGCCCGCCCATCTGTCACAGCCACATTCCAGCCGTACTGATGTTCATCTCAACAGCACTCCCTCTCACGCTCTATTACTTAATCGAACACAGATTAGTTATCCCGGTATGATGATGTAATCTGGACACACTCGGTACAGAGCATGGACGACCACGTTACCTCTCTCATGCCGTAAGAAGGCAGCTTCTCTCGAAATCTCTGGAACGATAAAGATGACAGGTCAAATGTGGTTAATAGATTATTCTTCAGCATAACAGAAATAATAAATGCCCCTTCTCTCCGTCTCTCACCAGCATGTCCAGGTATCTTGGATTCTGTCTTTTGCTCTTGAGGTCGCTTTTCAGCTCTTCATCCAGCGAAGGCTTACGCTCGATCTCCTGCATCAGGTATTCCAGATCTCGCTCCGTGCACTGTTCCTTCACGTCCGTCTTTATCTCCGGCTCCTCTTCCTTTACCTTCACCGCCTCTATTTTAGCCACTTTTACTGTTTTCCGCGGCTCTTCTCGAGGCTCTTCTGGAGGCTCGTCGCCATCGAAGTAGCTACGAGTTACAGAGAAAGCACGTAGTCGAGTCAAATTTGCAATGTGGCGAGGAATAACACACTTGGGCGTGAGCGGTTATAGGAAAATAATTAACAACGGAGTGAGGTGGTGAAGATGAGATACTGTTACACTTACATTATGTCCTGAAAACAATGGGGACGCCAATGGGGACGCCAATGGGGACGCCAATGGGGACGCCAATGGGGACGCCAATGGGGATGTCAATTGATTTATTAAATAACATTACAGTTGCTATTTCTAGGGCATAAATCACTTTTAGGAGTCTTCAGAGGGGTTGTTATGACGAAGGCTGCGCTCACATTACAAGCCGCATCGCTCGATTCCGATTTATTTAGTCAGCTCTGATTTGCACGTCATGACGGTTTAAAGCAAAGCTAACATATTTATGAAATACGCACGTGGACAAAGGAAGAAAAACCCGCAACGGCCGCTAAAATAATTTGAATCTGATAAAGTAATAGTGAATAATAATATAAGGAACACTACTGGAAACAGACATGGAGTTTAGATTGTAACAATAATAAAAAAAAAAAAACAATAATAAAAACCACGGACACAAATGAAGGGAGCTGTAACCTAATGATGTGTTGCACGACATTCTGAGGGGGGCATTGTACTGAAGTGGTTTCTGTAGCTCTCAGTGAGACTTGTCCCCCTGCCAACAGGTAGTCTACATCTCACTCGTCATGATCGAACTGCTCCATCAGCCTCAGGTTTGAAGTTTGCCTTCTCCACACGGCTCTTTACATGAATTAGATCAGGGTTTATAGGAGGCCACTGGAGACGACTGAGCTCTCTGACAGTGGGGAGCACGTTTCAATCAAATTTTATTGTACCCTGAACAAGACACCTCGTGCCAGACTCTGCAAAGCTGCAGCAAGAACATAATCCAGCCTCCTCCTCCTCCTCCTCCTTTAAGCTTCTTTTGTGATTTTTTTTTTTTTTGCATTCAGCTGAAAGATCTCGCCAAAAATCTCCTGCTTCGTCTATCCAAAGGACGTTCCCCCAGAAGCATTGTGCACTGTCAAATTCCAGTCAATGACTGACATTATTTTATTTTTTTAAATATGATTTGCCCTTTAACAATGGAGTTCTGCAAGTCTACTTTTGCTCAACAGCGACAGATGGTGTGATCCGACACTGACGTATATCGACCTTGGAGTTTATCTTAAACCTCTGGAAGGTGTCCTTGGATCTTTGGATACCATTCGTATTACCATTCTAATCAATCTGATGTCAGTTTTCCACCGGCGCAAATGTTTTAGACGGGTCAAATTATTGGCAAGGAAAACAACTTGGGAGATTTGGAATGACTGGAATTGGGTTAAGAAACCGTCAAGACGTTAACAAAACCTTAATGAAATGGTTGGGGGGGGGGGGGGGTTGAATGGTGATCACTTGAACGGTTGGTGAAATTGGATTTCAGGTTGGACAAATTCGCCAGTAAGCAGTATTACAGTACAGTAAGCGAATTTCCACGCAGTGTGATGAGAACTCAGAAGATTAGAGAAATAAGAAAACCACTTGTTATTGAGACAAGGGAGGCTTTGGTTTGCTATGGAGCAAAAAGATTGGACTTTGGAGCGATGGACAAAGGTCTTGTGGTCTGATAAGTGCGGACTGACCCTATTGCAGGGCGATGTGCGTGTCAGGGTAACTGTAAAAACCTGTGGAGGCAGTGTTATGCTTAACTTGCTCAGGTCTAGGCTCAGCGACGTTATGGGGCAACAAAATGAAATCAACTGACGACCTGAATGTACTGAATAAGATGTGAGTTTTTTTTCTACCCTGATGCTCAAATTGTGAAAGACTGGTTCTAGGAGAATGATGAATTCTTTTCACATGTGAACTGGACGCCACACTGTGCACCGTAATCACAGCTAAAAGTCAGTGAATAAATATTAGTGTGTGTGTATGAATCGGTGTGACCGATTTTGGTCAGGCAGTGTATTTGCAGGTATAGTCAAAGAAATATTAAGCTGCTTGGAGATGGTTTTATATCCAAAACCTTTATCATGCTTGTTGATCATTTTCTTTTCTCTCCTTGGACAACTTTCTACCGAGCAGCACTGTGATGACTTTTCTCTGTTTAAATACTGAAGACACTGCAATGTCCACAAATCCTTAAAACCCGATTTAACTATTAAAAAAGAAATAAATCTATAATCAGCATCAACTGAGTAACAAAAAAATATATATACCGCTTTCTGAACAGCTTCCCAGGTTAAGCGTACAAACCGGGCTGCGTGAGGAAACTCACCTGTGTCCGCTTGGTTCCGGCTTCACCTGACGGTACGGTGGGACGGACGGCTTGTAGTCACGGGACGGTTCCCAGTCACGGGACGGTTCCCCCTGGACTGAATTTAAGAGCTGCGTGATGTGCTGCTCTCTCGACTCGTCCATCTGAACCACAGCTCTCTAAGAATGAGCAGAGATTACTTGGTTACACAAAACAGCATTTTCATTAGGAATGGAAAGACAAGTGAAGGGATGCACGAGCCAGATACGGAAGCGTGCTTCGTGTTACAGCTTAATAAACCTTTAAACAGAGGCTAATGAAAACTAATTACTAACTAATTAATGGTGCTTGCAAAGCCCCTAAGGGGGCAATTTACCCGAAGAAAATCCCATACACTTAACATTGAGGCCAACAGTGACGGATTCTAGCACAAGAATTTTGTAAAAATATAAAATGTCAGAACACACCCCGCAACAGGGTATAAGTTGCACTCCTGGGGTGCAAAAGGTGCCCAAATTTGCCAAACTGACATATTATATGGTGAAGGTTGTCCCCGTTAAAACAGGAAGTGCTCACAGTTGCCTTCCCTGCTATGGGAACTTCCATAGAAACGTTGAAACTGAACCTAACTGTGGATCCCGCCGTCATAGAGATATGGGGACGGGCTCATTTTACTCAGGCAACCAATCAGTCTCTCAGGATCATTGCGAAGCTGTCAAGCCACGCCCTAGCAAACCACTTTAGGGCATCTTAGCAACTGATCCCATAAGACGTCATTATAAAAGGGCCAGAGCTCACATTTTCTTCAGAAATGTACCTCTTTTAGTCATTTTTGTTATTAAGTTTTATATATCAGATAGATTGATAGATGGATACTAAATTGATTCTGAAGAGAACTACAAACATAGAGTAGCAAGGATAGTGAGGATGAGAATCATCAGTCACAACCTGATACAATATTATCATGATACCTAAACAAACAACAAAAGATCCAAAGAACAAAAGTCGGTCCGAAAAGCAGCACCGAAACAGAACATGCTCTTCTGCTTGGCAAAAACTCCATACACAGTTTGACTAGTATTGGACATGATGGACAGCACTTTGTTCAAGGTCATCTTTTCCAGCGAGTCCAGCTGGAGGCACCACGAGGGACGACACACATCATTAATCCTGTACAAACAAGAGGAGAAGTCTTGCACCAGATTACACCTTACAGGTAACTTCTGCAACCATCTGCAGTCCCCAAAAGTTCAGTCACTCAATAGTTCGGGACTGAAATTCCTACAAACAATTCTGTACCTGAGACTCCAATAACAAAAGTAGACACCATATTAACTTAAAAACGTCTCTTATTATATCCACACCTGTAAGGTGTAATCTGGTGCAAGACTTCTCCTCTTGTTTGTACAGGATTAATAATTATGTGCGTCGTCCCTCGTGGTGCCTCCAGCTGGACTTGCTGGAAAAGAGGACCTAAATACATTTACATCTCATTAAGGTTTGTTATGGACGTCATGGGCTTTCAACAGGACGTTAGTTATTTTGGATTGCTTGCAAAAAATCACCTGACGTAATTTGATATACTTCTTCTAGGGGATTTACACAATCGCCACCAAACCAGGCCCATACGATCTCAAGACACTGAGGATGCAAAATTGCGAAGGGATTTTTGATACCTCAAACGGCTCAGCTGTGGCGGTGCCTTAAACAAGTGCTGAAAATTATGCTAATAACTTCCTGAGTGACATCATATTGAGATACGTCACAACGAGTGACATCATACCGAGATGCTTTTATTTTCCTGCTGCCGGGGCTTTTTCTTTTTACATGATCAAAAAGCACACAGGTTATATCATCTAGTGCAACCTGTGGGGAGGGGCTGGGGGCAACAGCGCAGGTGCTTGGGCCCGATCATCGCTGCTTTGCAATTACATTTGAATCTTGATTTCTTTTTTTATACTTGATTTTTGTGTTTCCTGAAGCATGAGCACCAACTCTGGTTGTGTTAGTCCTAGTGCAAACATCTTGGACTATCCTTAAATGATACCAACGAGGCCAATAATATTCGGACACCTGCCCTGAGCATCACACCATAGAGTGCTCGTGTGCATTGTGAATGCATAATCAAGTCAGTGTTTATCTGAAAGCGTCCTGATTGTTAATATACTGCAGTAAAGCTGCTCACCGACTTCCTCTCGGCCTCGGATCGTTTCACTCCTCCCCATTTCGCGTACCACAGTCCGATCTCTCTCCCTTTCAGGTGCGGCGGGTGTTTCCCACGGCCTCCGCCGCCTCGAGGCTGCTCATCCCGGGCTTCCCAGTCGGAGCTCCACCGCTCTCCACCTCCACCACCTCCTCCTCCTCCTCCTCTCCGGCCTCTCCCTCTCCCGTAGCCGTAACTCATCCCGGATGCCTGGGTTACACCGTCTCTTTTTTATTTACTCACAACAATAACGGAGAATAAACACAACGCGCTTCTGTGTCTAAGGCATCAAAACAAGCCACACACGCGCTGGTGATATGCTATACACCGAGTCCAGATTGTTTCGATATAAACCAAATCTTCCTATATTTTAATATTTATTCAGAATTAAATTATTTAACATTTTAAAAATCCCGAGTTAAACATGATTTTCGAGCTAATTACAAGAAGCCGGCTTCCCGGCGCACAATAAACGCGTCATTAAGCTTCCGGGTTCTGGTGCAGTCTGATGACGTAGGATTGGTTAGCTCGAGCGTCTCCGATGCTAAATTCTCACTTGTAACCTTTATACGATGTTAATGAATAAATAAGTAGACGAAATAAATATATTAATAATAAGTCGATGTTTATAGACCGTTAATTTGACGTAACACGCCTGTTCCATCGAACGCTTTTTGTTTTGCTAAGTAACGGTTCTGCGCATGCGCACACTGACAACCTTGGATATGTTTTTCTTCTATCAGTCTATGCTACCTCTCTTTTTTTTTTTTATAAATATCTATAATAAAACATCAAAACATACTCCACTTACTGTGATAGTACATTTACCTCTTTACAATTTACATTTTCTCACAGGGAAGCACAAATCAATATACTATAATAATATATATATTTGACAAGGCAGCACAAATTGACAGAAAAATTATATGCTCTTGTGCTTTGTCTTTTTCTTTCTAACAGAACCAGGTCAAGAGCATACATAAACTGCCACAAATAGTTTCTTTTTATAGCTTCAAGTAAAATAACTTCAGTCTAGTCAAAAGTTAATCATTTATTTTTTATTATAGGATTGGAAGTCAATATAATTTTCCTCGCAAAGAGGTATTGTGGTTTGCACTTACACCTTTAGTGTCGAGGGTTCGATTCCCACCTCGGGGTCTGTGTGTGTAGAGTTGGCATGTTCTCCCTCTGTCTGGTGGGTTCTCTCTGGGTACTTCGATTTCCTCCCACAGTGCAAAGAAAACAGAACAGAAAAAAACTTCGCTTGTGCAATAATCAAACCCTGTAGTATACCAACTGAATAAATGTTTTATGTTAAGTAAATTTTATTATGTTTACTATTAAGTTGTGTGTTTTTCTGATCTTGTAGTCAAAGGTTAAGACATATTTTTATTTAAAAAATTTTATTCAGTCACTAATGTAGGTTTCCTATTTCCATTACAAACCAAAACTAACGGCATGTTGCGAAATTTATTCTATTTAAACCCCAGAGGTTTGAACATAAATACAATTATAAATTCATTTAAGAATGACATCATACGTTTAACTGTTTAACTATAACCTGATACCTTTTGGTGCAGAGTTCTTCTTCTTCATCTTCTCTGTTGTTTAATAGCAGTTTGAATCCCGCAGGTTACAATACCGCCAACTGTAGATCTCATGCTTCCTCTTAAAGCAGTTTTTTTTTTTCAAAAAAGTGGTTCTGGGAAGCATGAGGAATCGTTTTCACACATGAACTAGCCACCACACTGTGTGCTGTAATCACAGCTAATTATCTGATTCAACAAAATCTTGGAGTGTGCAACTTCTTTTTTTTTAGCCAGACAGTGTGACTCACTATACCAAAACTCAAGACAGGCTTAATCATACCTTTAAAAATTCAAAATATGAAATAGAATGCATGACTGAATATAAAGTTTTAGAAAATGTTCAGAGAGTCAGAGGCGAATAATTAAAACGAAATCATTCAAGTAAAAAATTCCTTCTCTAACTTCGGCGTCCACCACAAAGCCTAGGTCGGAGTGACCTTCTCTGGTTGTGGTTCCACGTAGTTCAGAATAACCCTAACAAATTCGAAATTATTCGATTTGAATATACAGTTCAAGACAAAATATACAGTAAATACTGTAATGCAATAGTAACTAACATTGATACAGTGATTATTTCAAAATTTTATCAGAAAGATCTCATCAATTCTTTTTTTTTTACTTACTTCTATAAAGATAAAGATGATGTTTGTCGTTTAAAGGTCAGTGCATGCCCTTCTTCGGGGTAATGTCTCACAAACACAGAGCATTATGAAAGAGCAAAGAGCAGCAGACCATGTGGTGAACTTTGTATTAATTGGCTTAAAACAGAGCTTTCCTTTCACATAATTGATCACGTATGATGGATGAGGAGTTATAGACGAATGCTTTGACACGTTTATCATATCCTTCTGTTAGAACACCACAGCTTACTTTACGTGGTAAGTACCACCAATACGTCATTTGTCACCTGGGGATGTTTTTACTTCATGGAAATGAACACGTGATTGAAGATCTTCTGGAAAAGGAAACTGGAAAATATATTAATGCACACACACACACACATATTTTTTTCTGCAACACTGTTGTTCCATCTTGCGTCACGTCTTCAGGCGTTTGTCCTGATGCTCAGCCACTAATTGATCCATATTCACACTACTGGCCCCTAGGCTAAATCCGGGAGGTTGTGGCAGGCATTAATTAGATGGCTATGAGCACTGGTTTGCTCCAGGGATGAGAGGAGAGGTAATTAGGAGCCGGCAGGTGGAGACCAGAAGGTGAAAACGGCGTCAGAAACCCCTTGCAGACGTAACAAGGCGTTCCATCTAGCAAAGCTCAAGATGGCATAATGAAATATTCATCAGATGTTTAATTTTACAATGCTTTGAATTGCAAACCACACTCCTGCCGCTCCCAAAGCAAGTCAGACCAGCTTATTTTCTTACTTTAGCGCATGCTCACTGTCCCATTCTCATCAGATCCCTGTTTTTCAATAGTTGTTGTACAGTATATAGAAAATGTCATGGTTATTCCCAAGTATAAATATATAAATATACATATTATATATGTCTGGATGTGAACTAAAGTCATTTATCTGCAGCAAAACCAAAAGTTCTTAACCTTCTGGAAGCTAGGGTTCAGGATAAAAATATCTTCGTACAAGGGGTAGTCAAGTATAACCGGGCCTTGTGATGAAATGTCTGGTGAAAGAAGGCGTAAAACTGATTGACATTTACAGAAGACTTTTCTGAGGGCCCACTGCACTCTTTCCCGTGAACATTCGTTGACTGGAACGCCTGATCCTTGAAAAAAAATTCTCCAATTTGTGACCTTGCTCAAAGCCATTTCCACATGTTTGGGTCATTAAAGGAGTTCCTGGGAGGCCGGCAGCATGATGCAGGCAGACTGATCATGGCTCCTGCATACTGAGAAAAATCCCTACCTTCATGATATCCAAGCCCTAGTAAAACCCTGGGATACGTGCATTAGTGTAGCAGGGGGTTATATAGAGAAATAAATGCAGTTTTTACTGTTTCATATCTGTGATCTGTTATTTTGGACAATCAAAAGTCCTGGTTTGATTTGAACACCCCTTGCAGATTATTCGGAAGGTGTCAGGCAGCAATGATACCCACCTCGCAGCTTTTTGCTTATAGGCTCGCTATGTGTCCATGTGTTGCGTCATAATGAGAGGACGGTTCCTTGTTTTGTTGCGAGATATATTTGTGTTTAAATGCTGCCACTTTTTTCTATTCCAAGTGTTTCATGTCTGTCTACTAGTAAGTACAGTGCATGTGTACAGAATTACGACTACAATGTGTGAAGGAACTGCGTGTGTGTGTGTGTGACTCAGTGGTGCTGTTAAATGCCTGACAGTTGTCCTTGTCTTTGTCTTTGTTCCCTTCACTCTCCTCACTGTAAAACCGTCTTTAAGCTGAGACTACATGACAAGCTGTCCTGTTTGAATCGTTTCCTTCCTGGAGTTCATGCAGTAATTGGCACGAATGTCAATCTCTTGGCTCCTCTTTTACCCTTTTTACCCTCTTTTTCTCCCATTAGTGTTTGTAAAAAGGCTTTTGAAACAACCGCTGGTGAATCCCTGCTGAATGGAGCGACGGTCTGATGATGGGAGCGTCGATAATGTCTCGTAAATGATTGAAGATATATATATTTTTTTAAATAGGGGTCAGATTAAACCTTATCGAAATACCTAAGGGATGTTGAGCCCCTGAGCAAGGGCCTTAACCCTATCTGTATCCTGGCTGATCCTGCACACTGCCTCTCGCTTCCTAACTAGGAAATCGAAATCTGGTGAACAGTGTAGGAATTGCAATGGCAGGGGCAGTGACACATTTTTCAGAAATAACCACTTAACCACAGCTCTATGTTGTTGGTCATTGGGCTGCTCCCGTTTTGAGGGGGTCACCATCCGATCTGAAAACACCAACTTGTCACAGGTTTTACGGCGGATGCCCTTCCCTCCCATTGTATCCGGGCTTGGGACTGACTCTGTACTCAGTGGATGGGGTTTGGGGATTTCGTGGGAATCGAACCCAAGCCTTCCGCATGAATTCATAATTCTGCTAATTCTTTTAGGACTAATATCATCAGTAGACACCAGAGACCCAGTTTGATTGCCTCCCACACTGGCCCATGCAGTACCACTGCCTTCACCATGTTTAACAGATGATGTCATACGGTTTGCAACATACAAGCCCTTCTTTTCCTTCTCCGTATTCTTCTCTTCCAACCATTCTGGCACAAGTTAACTGTACAAGTTACCGGGTAAACATTTTTTTTTATGTCTTCTCCTTTTATTGCTATGCAGATGATAGTCAGATCTAAGTCCTGGTAAAATAGAAAAGGTTACTCTATCAGGACTACTGTATGTTAACATATCTAGATGACATAAAGGTTGGTTAGGGAATGATAAAAGGAGAGAAGTTTTAGTGACTGGTCCTGGTGCTAGGGGTGTAGTTCCATCCCTGGATTTGGGAGCGTTGATGCTGTATGTTTAACCTACAGCTTGAAATGTAGGTGTTATTTCTGACCATGGTTTTAAATTTAATGAACAGATCAGTGCTGTGGTTCGGACCAGCTTCTCTCAATTGAAGCAACTGGCAAAGGTTAAGCCTGTTTTGCCTATTAGGCATTTTGTAATAGCTATCCACACCTTTACCACCACTCGCCTTGATTATTGTAATGCTTAGTATTTCAGGGTTTCTCAGGCAGCATTACACCAAATACAGCTGGTCCAAAATTCTGCTGCTCTTCTCCTAATATCTACATGTGAAAGAGAACACATTCTCCAGTCCTGGCTTCTTTTCATTGGTTCTTTGGTACAGTACCAAAGTAATTTCTAAATTCTTTTGGTTATGTTAAATGTTTACATGGCCTTGCCCCGCCCTAGCTCTCACCCCTGCCTCAGCCATGAACTCCTGACCCAATGCAAGCTGATAGGTCTGAGATGTTGAGAATTCTCATGAACAGTTACCAAATGCAAATTCAACACTTGGCATGAAATCCTTAAATCTCCTTAAGCTTCTAACACCAAGACTCCAATGGAAGTTAGAAAAGGTAGACAACATCCGCAACACTATTATTAATAGAAGCGGTGCAGCTGCATTGTTTTGCCCTGGGGGGCACTTTGGACACCCCTGCCCTAGATGCTTATGGAACTGTGACAAAAACAGTTTTAACCAAGGATCTTCTCCGCACAATATCTCTTTATTAGCACCTGGTAACTATAAGATCACACAAGGATGTTTACGCAATGTAGTTGGTAGGACATTTCACGTCCTCACATGAGGTCACTCAGGTCTCAAGAGGATAGGGTGTTTCATGTTTAGCTCAACATACCCGGGTAATGGGCAATTCAGCCCAATTCAGCCCAACCTAATTGTTGTGGATCACTATGTGGACTAGACCACAGCAACAACATCAACAAAAGGTTAGAGGAGGGTCACCGGTTATACAGTACGTAAAGTCTGTAGCATGAAAAGCCTCGTAATGGATGTTGCATTATGGATGGATTCTGGTATATGATGTTTTTATTTTATTTTATTAATTAATCGTATTTTTTTATGATACAATATAATATCACTGTTTCATTGTGATACAGACTTCATACTGGTGGTTTTCTCAGTGTAATTTGCCTTCAGGAAGTGTGAAAACTGATTTAAGCCCAGGAGCGATCCAGAGATCTGGTACCTTATCTTCCTAAAAGACGGAGGTGTATGGTTCGCTTCCACTGAACCGTGAAGTGGAAGAAAAACCATCTTGCAGCATCATACTCAAAAAGATTTGAGAGGCTGTAATTGGTGCCCAAGTTGCTTCAACAAAAAAAAAAAAATGTTTCTCATGGTCTGAGAGTCCTTCAGGTTCCTTTTGCAAACTTCAGATGGGCTGTCATGTGAGGAGTGGCTTCCATCGGGACACTCTACCATACAGTACCGGCTTGACTGGTGGCGTGCTGCAGAGATGGTTGTTCTTTTGGAAGGTTCTCCTCTTTCTACAGAGAAACACTGGAGCTCTTTCAGATTGACCATAGGGTTCTTGGTCACCTCCCTGACTAAGGCCATTCTCCCCCGATCGCTCAGTTTGGCCAGGCTCTAGAAGAGTCCTGGTGGTTCCTAACTACTCCAATTTACAGATGATGGAGGCCTCTGGACCTTCAATGCTGCAGAAATCTTTCTGTACCCTTCCCCAGATCTGTGTCTCGATACAATCTTGTGTCTGAGGTCTAGAGACAATTCCTTGGCCTTTATGGCTTCATGCTCTGACATGCACTGTTAATTGCGAGACCTTACTGTATGTAGACGTGCCTTTCAAGATCATGTCTAATCAACCGAAAATATACCACTGGTGGACTCCAATCAAGTTGTCGAAACATCTTAAGGATGATCAGCGGAAACAGGATGCGCCTGAGCTCAAGACAAAGGCCGTGAATACTTCTCGGATGCACTGTAAGTAACGTGATTGTGTTATTGTAACTTCTCAAACGACGTCCTGTTTTAAGGTTTATGGTGGCGGGGTTGTTGTATGATTAGCAGAAGAGGTAGAACACCGTACACCATACTCGTGTTGACCTACAGTACCAGTCAAAAGTCTGGACATACCTTCCAGTGCAATGTTTTTTGGTTTTTGTTTTTATTTTCTACATTCTAGAACAATACTGGAGTTTCCATAACTATAACCTAACACATATGGCATTATGTAATTGCTACAGAGGTGAAGATTCCAAACTCAGAAATCACCAATTAACAACAGCTCCTCAGATTAGAGTCGTCTGTGAGTGTTGGAAATAATAGGAAAATAATATTTAAAAAAACAACAACCACACAGATAAACCTGGTGCGTGACATATGGAATGATGTCATTGATCCATGATTTGAAAGCAAGCCTGTAATTACGAGCCCGTTCCTCTTATAAGGCCGGAATTGGTCCTGGGTGCAGCCTCACTTTCTTGGCCAAGTGTGAAATTGCACTAGAATAGCTTTGAGCTCTGGGAAGCGAAGACGCCTTCAGTGGAACCGACATGAAAAGAACTCACGCCCACTTCGGTACAACTGACAGAGGCATGGAGTAGGGCAGACCGATGTAGAGGAAACTATATGGCCGTAATAAAAAGAAGGAGAAGAAGAAGACGGATGCTGTGCATGTGCACTCTTACGATTTCTTCTCACCTTTTATCGGCATGATCCGCATTGAGTCTGGTGCACATTTCTAGTGAAACGTTACTAAAAGTGCAAGCAAAAAATGTCTTTTTTTTTCTTCTTGTTTTTAGAAATGTATTCCTTGATGGTGGTGTAGATGGTTAGCACTCTCGCCTTGCACATCCAGGGTCCGGGTTTAACTCCCAGCGTGTTCTCCCCGTGCTCAATGGGTTTCCTCCGGGTACTCCGGTTTCCTCCTACACTCCAAAGACATGCAGATTAGACATGCATCCTGGACAGGGTGACAATCCATTGGGGAATTGAGAACGCCAGTTAAACTAATTGGCATGTCTTTGGACTGTGGGAGGAAACCGGAGTACCAGGAGGAAACCCATCAAGCAGATGTCATGTTTTGCCGTGTGGGTTCCCTCAGGACCGTTCTGTCCCTCTCTGTCTCTCACTCCTGTGTCCTGTGTTCCCTCTTCAGTATCTCTTGATGTCTTGGTTTATTTCCTCACTTCGATGTAACGTGATATATATAACGGGTGAGCTTCACTTCTGCTTTAAAACCTACAGTAAGACGCGTTCATGTACAGTATTAAGAATTAAAAGCTCAAAATTTCTAATAAATAGTAACAAGTGACATGTTAAAACACGTATTCAAATATGAATACATAAAACCCTTTATGTTGACACGCCTGTACAGCTTTTATCATTATTATTAGTTTATTTATTTCTTTTTTTAGACCCACTCATGTAATTTCCTTTCACTCTTAGGCATAAATTATACCAGACACGACTCCTACACATGACAGGTCTGTCCTTCCTCACAGTCCAGCAGGAAAACCGTAATTGCAGTTAAAAGAGTTTCACATTCAGTGAAAAAACAATGTAAGATTACAACAAGTGTTTACAAATATACGAGTCAAAATTACTGATTTTTAAATGTACTCCTTTCAAGCAAATAAATGCTTAAATCTAGGAAAATTACGGGAAATACAGCTATGAAGCTTCAAAATATGAAATGTGTAAACACTCTAATCCTTGCCGAATCATTGTGGTGTACGGTAAAACACCAGCCTGGCACTGAGGAATGTATTTTTAGAAATATTTGGTTCTGCACTGGTTAGCATTGGGGTCGCAAACTCCAGGGTCCGGGTCCCACCTCGGCGTCGATGTGCTGGGAGTTTGCATGTTCTCCCCGAGCTCGCTGGGTTCCCTCCAACAGTCCAGATTAGGCTTATTGGTGTGTGTGTGTGTGTGTGTGTGTGTGTGTCCTAAGTCTCCAAAGTGAGATAGGCTCCATGCCCCGTGAGCCTGTACAGTAGATGATTAGTGAAAGATGAATGATTCTGCTCATAGGAAGATGATGTCGTTTTTATTTGAATAAATAATGATGATTTGTTATTTCTAGTGTAATCTCAGTATACTCATTTGAATCCGTCCTGGAGGCGAGTCCTTAAGATGAAAATTCATAATGCGAAAGTAAATAGTCCTTTTTCAGAGGAAATAATGTAAATGCAGATAATCTGTTCCAGACACCCCAAATATTACCAATTTCCAACACTATAATATAATCATATTTTTCCATTTAAAAAACAATCGAAACATTTAGCAAAAACATGTAAATGAAGTAAAATCAGAAATGAATAAACATTAATCCTTACTTATTCTTAATTTAGGATTCCTCTTGGTACCGGCAAACTGAAAGCGGCTCCTTTTCTTCTTGCTACCGTCCTTGATAACATTCTCCGGACGCACGGTGCTACGTCTTCACTAAGTCAAAAATGGAAAAAAAAAAAAAAAAAGTTTTGATTTTAACATTTCCCAAACGCAGGCGCAACTTAGCTGGCGTTCGGTCACTCGTGTGCTGAAAATTGCCGAATTTCCGTTCTAAAGGCGAAAACTTGCGAGGCGGGAAGTTCGTATGCCGCAGTATTTGTTCATTTTGATAATTAAGTAATGAATGAATTGACAGACGAAACAGACACTCGTTATCCGCAAATAAATCTTTAATGAGCACATTCAGCGGAACAAAACACTTTGTCGGAAAATGTCCTGGCTCTTATTCTTTTTTTTTTTTTTATCTGCTTGAAACAGCGTGAAACAGCTCATTTTAAAATGAAAAGCATTAAAAAGCACAAAATATCCTTCTTTTATTTCTTTATTATTATTATTTTTTTTAAACATGGTGGATAAATCTGATCTGGATCGATAACCCTGTTGTCCAACCGTTTGAGCCCAAAGCGGTGAATATCGAGTTTCTTTTTTTTCCCCCAGGTCCTGATGGACAGGGTGTACGCTACGGCGTATAGCAGATGGCATCGCGCATCATCTTCCATCCTCATTTCCATCCGAGCACATTAATATTCCAATACAGAGCTATGAGATGGAACCCAGTGGCCATGATTGCGCTTCTCTTGGCAAAAGCACAGGAGTGAAAAAAAGGAGAGGAGGGAAAGGGCAAGCGGGGGGGGGGGGGGAGGTGGGGGGGGACGACGACGACGACGACACGCACTGTGGCTGGGAAAACGAACGATCGTTTGCGTTTTCATTAACGGTTAAATTATGCAAGGCTTTCTCTCCTGTAAATCGCCTCGGTGCGGCGTTAATGTGGCGGAAAACAATCTCTGCCTCTCACTCAGCTCTGGTACAAGAGCTCCGATCTGTACATGGAGCATCACACTGAGGTCTAATAGGCTGTAGGAATGGGGCCGTGTGTGTCTGTGTCTGGGAGTCTGTGTGTGTGTGTGTGTGTGTGTGTGTGAGATAGAGACGGAGATATTCTGACAGAGAAAGATAAATCTGTGGAACGCACAAAGCACAGCATAAAGATGGGCAATCAGCATACTGATACGCACAGAGACACAAATGCAGACACACACCCACACACACACACACACACACACACTCACACACAAAGAGATACACAAGATGACTCATTGGTTAAAAACTAATCGTCTGATTGAGGTCCACAGTCGCTTTTTAACCATTCCGGTTGTCATATGACCCGCGCCTGAGCTTGAATACTAACCATATTTACACTTACCACCTTATCCACTCTCTCTCTCTCACACACACATACGCACACACACATACGCACAACCTTCAGAACACATAATAAGCCTGGAATATTTCGAATGCTTTTTCAGGCCACTGACAGTCTCAAGGACAGCTGATGCTGCGAGATGGACAGAATAACAAAACAGAGACCTTGATGTTCTCCACCATGGCATCTGTTCCACACCATTTTTTTTCTGATTTGTGAAACAACAACGTGCTGTGCCCCCTATTCTGCATTCTCATTCCCAAGCGCTTCTCTTTGCCCATAATGATCTCCAATAGTGAATCTGAGGGAACGCTTAAAGGTTCTATGTAACGCCCTAGCACTCAGTCTGCTCTCCGAGCTTCTCCAATCACTACTACATTTTTATTTTTTAAAAAATAATAATTTAACCACCTTCAAAGGTGTTTTGCCCATCAAGGAATTGTTCAGGTTGAACCTCTGAACCCCTGCAAGAAGGCGGCATGGTGGCCTGGTGGTTAGCACTGGCGCCTTGCACCTTCAGGGTCCGGGTTCGATTCCCGCCCTTAGGTCTGCATGCATGGAGTTTGCATGTTCTTCCCGTGCATGGTGGGTTTCCTCCTAGTACTTCAGTTGCATCCCACAGTCCAAAGACATGCAGATTAGGTTCACTGGAGTTCCCAAGTTACATGTAGTATGTGTGTGCTTGGCACCCCGTCCAAGGTGCATCATGCCTCAAGTCTCCTGGGGTGGACTCCAAGTCCCCCTGTAGACAGGATAGTGGTGCAGGAAGTGGTATCTATGAAGATGTGAACCTTATAAGGGCTTCTTGGTTTACCGCTGGTGGAAGGTTCTGTTCAGAGCCCTGTTACAGATTGGCTCCGTGACAGGAAGGGTTTCAGCAGAACATCTTCTCTTTGGTCATCTCCCAATCCTCCCTACACTCTTAATGAGAATGTTAAAGCTAGAACTATTAAGACTGTTGGAACAATGAAATAGGACAGAACCCTAGAGCAGAAGGTGAACATGTTGGTTCTCTCAGATCACATCCCAATTAACTGAACACTCTTAAAAATGATGTTAATGCTCGAAGAGCCTCAGGTCAGGTGGTCTGGTGGATCCTTTAGAGTTTGTAAGTAGAACAATACTTTGGAGGGGTTTCCTGCTTTTCCTGGGTCACATGGGTGTACAGTGTATCAGGGGAGAGACGGGTCAGGTTAAAACCGAGCACATTCACTCACACACACTCACTGAATAATGCCCTTACTCACTCTCTGACTTACTGACTGACTCACTCACTCACTCACTTACTAACCAACTCTGATTCACTCACTCACTCTCTAACTCATTATCTCTGCCACTGCCTGACTCACTGACTGACTCACACACTCACTCTCTGACTCACTCACTCACTGACTGACTCACTCATTTATTCACTGACTCACTCACTCTCTGACTCACTCACTCACTTATTAACTGACTCACTAACTTACTCACTCACTCACTTATTCACTGACTTATTCACTGACTCACTAACTCACTCACTGACTGACTTACTCACTTATTCACTGACTCACTAACTCACTCACTCTTTGACTCACTCACTCACTCACTAACTCACTTACTCTCTGACTTACTCACTATTTGACTCACTCACATACTTATTCACTGACTCACTAGCTCACTCACTCTCTGACTCACTCACGGACTGACTCACTTACTCACTCTCCGACTCACTCACTCACTCACTCACTCATACACTTATTCACTGACTCACTAACTCACTCACTGACTGACTCACTCACTTATTCACTGACTCACTAACTCACTCACTCTCTGTCTCACTCACTGACTGACTCACTCGTTTATTCACTGACTCACTCACTCTCTGACTTACTCACTGACTGACTCACTATTTGACTCACTCACATACTTATTCACTGACTCACTAGCTCACTCACTCTCTGACTCACTCACTCACTCACTCACTCATACACTTATTCACTGACTCACTCACTCACTCACTCACTAACTCACTCACTCTCTGACTCACTCACTGACTGACTCACTATCTGACTCACTCACTCACTCACTGACTCACTCACACACTTATTCACTGACTCTCTGACTCACTCACTGACTGACTGACTCCCTCACTCTCTGACTCCCTAACTCACTCACTCACTGACTGACTGACTCCCTCACTCTCTGACTCCCTAACTCACTCACTCACTCACTCACTCACTGACTCACTCACTCACTAACCAACTCTGATTTACTTACTCTTTAACTCATTATTTCTGTTACTGTCTGACTGACTCAAGCACTGACTTACTGATTTACTCACTGACTCACTCATGTACTGTCTCATACACTCACTCACTGATTCACACACTCACCGTCCCTCTCTCACTCAGTAAATCACTAACTGACTTATTCATCAACCCCTCCCTCAGCCAATCATTCACTCCCTCACACACTCGCTCACTGACTAACTGATTTACTTAGTGACTTGCTCGCTTGCTCACTCATTCACTCGCTCACTCAGTCACTCGCTCACTCACCCACACACTCAGTGACTCGCTCGCTCACTCACTTAACTCTCAGCACCCAAAAGCCGGTGAATTCTACAGAAAAACAAACTCTCTGCATCTGACCTTCTTTTTTTTTCTTGCCTTTTCACCCAAATCATGCACTGCTGACGAGCTGCAGCCCACATCCAGAGCGAAAAATCTCTGCAAATTAAGGCTTGTGCAGCTTGTTGTTCACTTCCGTGCTTATGCAATGACAGATACATTTGTGTGTCTCCGTGGGATAAAAAGTACTACCTACTGTACAGTAATGTCTCTGTGGCTGAACCAGAGAGTAGAATTCAGAGCTGACATTCCAGATGGCCGATTTCAACCTACAAACTAAATCCCTCTTTTTCTGCCGTGAGATGTTGGTTGGTGATTTTAGGCCTGAAAATCACAGTATAAATCTAGTTATCTTTGCAGACACTAAAGGGAAAGGCAAGATTATAGGATTGCGACGACACTCATCTACGCCACCAACAGGAGGACTTACAACACAGCTACACGAGAGGCGATACCGAACACAAAAACATTTACAGTATAAAACAGCTACTGGACAGAAAAATACATCAGTTTGAGATATATGTCAACATCTGCCCAGTGGTAATTTGGTTGTAACAAAGTTGCAATGATGTAACATCATAACAGGGTTGCTTTTGAAAGTTAGAATGACTTTAATTAAACGATGTTTTGATAACATTGACTAAACAACTCAAACACATTCTAAACACAACCTCAAAACAACAACATTTAATGATTATTATCCATTCGCACAAGGGCTGAGCACATCCACAGTCCCTTAAACTTCTAAAAGGGTTTAAAATTCGGATTGGAGTTCCGATAAATACAACAGCTTCCCACACACAGCGGTTGTATCTCATGTCGCACATCTTTTAGTGTTTAACATTACGTCACTGTTTCATTTTCTTTTGGTAATATTATCACGAGGTGCTCCAGGGTTCTGGTTCGATTCCCAGCCAGGTTCGATTCCCGCCTCGGGTCTGTGTGCATGGAGTTTGCATGATCTCCCAGTGCTTGGTGGGTTTCCTCCAGGTACTTTGGTTTTTACCCATAGTTCAAAGACCTGCCTATTAGGCTAATTGGCTTTCCCAAACTGCCTGTAGTGTGTGTGTATGTGTGTGTGTGTGTGTGTGTGTGTGCCCTACAATCTTGGGTGTACCATGCCTCACGCCCTAAGTCCCGTGGGATAGGCTCCCAAATTACTCCACTGTAATATGGTGTTTGTCATGATCATTGTTACGTACGCATGTTGGAGCGTGAGTCCGGCTTAGTCCATCATTTTGGTATTAATATTGTTTTATTGTAAGCATTGTATTGGGGCGTTCATTATCCCATCATCATGTTGTATTCATTGTTTCACAACATAACTCTAACTTTCAAAAACAACCCAATACCAACATTGTCCCAACGTCTATACTATTTCAAATTAGAGTCACCGAAGCAACAACACCACAATGTTTTAATACCTGAAAATTCCACGATGATTTCCAGATCGTGCTGATTGTTCACGTGAGACGGAGCAGTCATTTTATTTAAAATATATATATTTTTAAAAGTTTCTAAGACCTGTAAATACATGCTGTATTACACCCCTTGTTTAAGGGATTGACTCCGGGTCCACAGTGACCCTGACCGAGGATAAAGACCTTACTAAAGAGAAATGAAGGAAGAAGGATGTAAAATGCAAATGAAATCCATAAACAGTATTTGCTTTGAGATAATTACTGCCTTAATGTCTTTCTGGGAAACGGAAAAAAAAAAAAATACATTCTCCCTTTTAACTCAGACTTTAAATCATTCAGTGTCCTGTGTTTTTCAACCAAACACTACATGTCCGACTTCGACCACATAGAAGCTTTTTCAAGGCTGCTGTATAAACACAGTGGCTTTTATTTCAGTTGTTTATGACCTTTCTACATCATGCAAATGGTGTTATTGATTCGGGAAAAGCATGGCTCAAAGCTGTTTGAAGACAGAAGGCTGTTCACACTAATGACAAGAGTGGTAGTCAGGAGGGCTGGGAGAATTCCCAGTGGGCTTATCTTCTTTCAAGCTGATTAACAACATCACATGTAAGGAAGTGGCTTTCTGTACCCTGCTCTTTATGTTTCATTTATATATATATATGAATACCCCGAGCCGTTCTATTGGTCTGTAAACATCAGACACTCGTTTCTGTAGAAAAAAACAAAGACTGAAGGTCTGCCTCATTACTAACCACCAAATCCAAGGGGCAATTAACTTGACTTCTGCAATATCATTCTCTCTGGATTCAAACCTTAACAGTAGTCTTAAACTCCGAGCATATTTCATCCAGAGACATTCGAGAGGGTCTTTTTGCATGAATACAAGCTTGCATACTCTCTGCACGATCCTTCTGGGAACTGCAATCAAGTGCTCCAGTACTGCAGGGGGTGCTATTAAAATGTCACAACAACTTCCATGGCTACAGGGATAACAACATAGAGTAACAGGAGCAAAAAACAATACCATGAGCAAAAGGAAGACCTCAAATTTACAAAAAGAAAAGCGGATGAATCGGCTTGGGTATTCATGAGGATGTGTGTACAGTAGTTTCGTTTTCTTTTAATGCAACATAACTACCGTATGTAACATGAAGTAAAGTGCATCTTCATATGATACTGACTGTAAACCTTCGCACTCCAAGTACTTTTACGAGTACTATTTTTTAAAAGGTATTAAAGAATAAGGGATAATACTTATTGGAGAATATAGATAAAAGGGTACTTATTTCGACTTGGAGAGCCAGCCAGGAGTCAGACGTTTTGTTGACTCTGTATAAACCTTTTAAGTGTTCCCCCCAAAAGGAATTTGTATATTCCCGTATTTAACTGCATGGAATTATTGATACCTCTCAAGCCTATTTTTAAATTTTGCAAAACCACATACTTTTCCTTCATCTGACTCCTAGATCTTCTAGAAGATTCTGAAATTAACTGTTTCCCAGCCTGTGTCCTGTTTATTTCTCCTGTCTCAAGTTTGTTCTCTATTAAAACTTTTTTACTTGAAGACATTCAAACCCCTTTCATTAAGCACTACCAAGATCTCTAAACATCTGCTAATACTAGTTCTCCAGTTCTCCCTCTTGTTTCTTGTAGACCTCATTTAGAAGTTGGATCTCCTCACGGTAACCGCCTGCTTCGCTCCGTTGGCGCCGGCTGTTTTGCCGGTGAGCCTCCACCGTATCTGGAATGTGTATGTTAAGGCCATCAGCATCCGGACTGGAGCCAGGGATCAGCAGTGAGTATGACGCCGTCTCTCCCAGCTCACATGATACAAAGCGATTTTCACGGCGAGAGTAGCGCAGTGATGGGGAGCGTGCATGCGTTGACGACTGGCTGATGTTGGATACGATGGAAACACTGTCCATGGCCTCCTCATTGTCACAGATCTCCAGGACCTCCAAGTGGATCTTCACATTGGTGTCGGCCACTCCTACACAACCGCTGCCGGAGTTAGGCTCTTCCGCGCTAGGCTCATGCCCCACTGATTTAGAGCGGTACACCTCGACCTTCTTGGCGTTGTTGGGGGAGATCCTGAGGCCATCACTGCTCACTTCATAGGTGGACAGGGAGAGTGTTTTGCCAGTGGGTGCTTGGAGAGACACAGTCCCCTGGAAAGCACAAAGAGGTATCGCCAATCCGCCTGAAGATCTCTGTCGAGCAGAAAGACAAAGCAAGGCATCAATAAGGGCTGCTTTTAAAGACTTATGGATAAAATAACATTCTATATATCTACTATTTTGGTTCAGAATATGCTTTTTTTTAGCTTGAAGTGTTTGCAAGAGTAATCTGCACAGATTCAGGATAAGGTCCTGGTTTGTTTTTCTTTTTGACTTTACTGTTACCTTTACCAGATGTTACAAATACAGTACATGATGGATCCAACATTTCATGCCCTGGCACAAACAAATTAATTCAGCAAAAATGAAGGATTGACGTTGATGGTCTTTATGATTTTGAAGCATAAATATAATTTTTTAACAAATAATGTACATTTTACATAATGTACCTTTCAGTGTCTTTTTAAAGGTCCCATAAGCTTTCTCAAAGTGTGCATGTTAATGTTCCAGGTGAAATCCTCCTCAGATAAAATCTTTTTTGGACCTCAAACTTCCTTCATTTCATTCCTCCTGTCTATATAAATGAGCTACTGATAAGTCTCGTCTTATATGAGGTCACATTAGGATCTTATATATCCATTAGTTAATAAAAAGCAGGGATGTATTTTTAACTCCCATTTTAATTTGTACACACATTTTAGTTAGTCACACACACATTGAAGACGAAAAATAGTGTTAGTCATTATCTAAAGCTTGCATGCTAATGTCCAACCAATAATGTCTGGTCCATTTCAAACGTTCCTAGTGTAGCAGGTAAACTAAAATACATTTCTATTAAATTGCTCAGGATTTGAAGTTCATGAAAAGTTTGCTCCTATGGACTTGTGTGCACTCAGAGCATTTTTTTTTTTATTGTATCCACAAAGGACTGGCTCCAGGTTTTCATTTCAACCATCATGATTCCTTCTGAGGTCTCTCTGAACAGAAACTCTAAATGAACTAAAGTCCTCGAAAAGCTTTTCTGTGATGAAAACCCCTTTCTGAGTACTGCACAATTCTCACAGATACTAGATCCATACTATCAGACACACTGGTCTTTTCTGGCTAAAAGTTAACACACATTGGGAAACGACTAACGTGGAGATGAGAAACTTCTTCAACAGATTGAGCCCAGAGCCCAAGTCCGAGCTCAAATCCAATCTCTAGACGTCTGGTGCAGAAAGAAGAAGTTTTCCTCATTATTCTCCAGCTCGATGAACTATGTCCAATAAAAGACTGTGGAAATGAATCTGGCACTAAAAGCAGCTTGCCTCCAGAATTGATGAAAAATGAATCGACTTCTAATTAAAGATGCATGAATTACATTTTATCAGTGGAAAGGCAGACTGCAGTTTGTCAAAGTATTCAAGCTATTATGAGAGAACACTCATTACCATCCTTTCTAAATCATTTTCATTAATTAAAAGCCACATCATAGGGAATTTTCCTTGTCGGACAAGCACACAGAGCGAACGCTTTTAACTGCGTTCAGTAACGAGAAAAACATTAATGACATTCGCAAAGCAGCCTGGATTGTCTTATAAATAGTACTGTGAAAAGGTCTAGTACATTATAGTTATTATTATACGAATAATTTTAATAATAGTAATAATAATAATCTTGACTAATGATTTAGTGGAAGCAGAAATAATAAAACATTATATATTATCATATACAAGTATAAAATAAATATGATCTGAAAAGGGAGCAAAATCAGGATAAAGCAAGTAAATTGTACAAAATGAAATGCGGTGAAATACAGTAAGTGTCAAAAGTTTGGACACACTTTCTAATTCAGTGGCTTTCTTAAGTGATTTATTTTCTTTTACAGTATTTACAACACTGGAGACTTCACAACTATGACATAACATAAAAAAGAATTAATTATGTAATTAAATAACAACAGTCCACTTTTTAGTATTTTAAGATATGAAGCTCAGCTGTTCCTGAACAGTTCCTGCAAGAACAGTATTATTAAGTGTGTTTGCAAAACCCATCAAGCTCCATGATGAAACTGTCTCTGATGAAGACCTTCCCAGGAAAGCAAGACCAAAACGCTACCTCTACTGCAGAGGAGACGTTCATTTAGAGTCACCAGCCTCAGAAATCACCACTTAACCTTAACCAACACCTCAGATTAGAGCCGTTATGGAGCTTTACAGAGCAAAAGTAGCAGATCTACATCTCAATATCAAGCGTTCAGAGGAGATTATTGTATATTTTTTACAATGTAGAAAGAAATAAAAATCAGGAAAGACCATGGAGTTAGAAAGTGTGTCTAAACCTTTGGCTGGTAGTGTGTGTACATTTCTGTGCAAAAGTCTTAAACCTCTCTCATTTCTTCATATTACATTACATTAAATAAAATAAAATTAAATGATGTAGATTAAATTAAAGACATGTTCTGCGGCAACAGGCTGCAAAGTGCCTAAAGATACAATTTAAAAACTGCTTGTTTAAGTAACAACCTCAGCGGCGACCTCATTTCCCCTCTCGTCTGTCCAAGTAGTGATGGGAAGTTTGGATCATTTTGGTGACTCGGTTCTTTGAATCTCGTTCATCAGAATGAATGAATCTTTTTTGAGGCATTTAGTTCCTTTCGTTTTTTTTTGTTCAGAAATAAAATTAAAAGAAATCGAAAATTAACAAATCACTCTCCGAGACTGCTCATTCTTCTGAGTCCTGGTAAAGACTGAATCGCTCATGAACGACCCAACACTGGTTCCAACCTCTCAGCGTTCAGCATCACCAGTACAGTATACTAATCACCAGCCTGGTCATCTGTCATCATCTCCACCTGTCTCTCACTGGGTCAGGACTTAAGTTAAATGTTTTTGAGGCTTGAATGAATCATAGGTCACTGTGTGGCTTAACAAACAAAAACCATTCATCTGAAACTGGCTCGGGTACAGCGACTGGAGTGGAAATGAAAGCCAGAAACTTTTCATGAAAGGCAAAAAATGTCCTTCAGGAAGGCTGGAGAACTGTTCCTCAGGACTAGATTAAAAATACAAGAATGTATTCCCTTTGAAGGCAAACTATTCAAAAAGGTGGGTAAAATAATAATAATAATAATAATAATAATCATGATAATAATAATGATAATAATAATAATAGTATTGATAATAATAATAATAATAATAATAATAATAATAATAATAATAATAATAATGTAGTATATAAAATATACGCTATATAATGTAAAAAGAAAAAGAATAGCAAAGTAAAGACCAAAAAAAAGAATATAATGCATTCTTGCATGCCTCCTTCATCAACATTGTTGTATTGTAGTTATTTTAGAATAATTAAATACAAATAAAAAAAAATAGGAAATGAAAAAGCTTCTAAATATTAAAGTAACTAATTATATTGAGCATCAAACAGTAAAACATCAAATTCAAATTGAAATCGAATAACAAATGGCTTTCTTGTATGTGCAGTACACTGTGTTGTGTTCTCAGTGATGTTCCATTTTCTAAATAAAAATAATAATAATAATAATAATGATAAAAAAAAAAGACTTGCCAATATGTGTCTTTGCTTTCATGCTAAACCACTAATGCAGTCTGAGAGCTGGAGTTAATAACAGCTGCATGTGGAAGCCGAGCAACACCACGACTTGGAGCTAATTGACCCAGGTACCTATTCACACACACACACACACACACCCACCCACACACACACACACACACACCAGAGAGACTTCATTAACGAGACTGCCTCCTTAATCACTCTTTAAATGAGAAGTTTAGACTGGAGCAAGCATCGTTTCCATCCTGCTGTCTTGAAACCTTCTTCTGATGCTCCCGCTGAGGACGTACAGCTTCCCTGTCTCTCGGCCGGTCGAGGTGCGGCAGCAGGATGAACTGTGCTGCAGGCACGCATCTGTTGTCCTACACAAACGGTGCTATCGCGTTATAATGGATTAAAACTGTTTTTTTTTTCCTTTTTATGATAGAGACAGTCAATTTAGATTTAACAAAGTCACAGGAGTAGCGTGAGAGAAAGATCTATGACAGAGCATTGACTCAACACACACCATCCAGATCTGAATTATTCAAAGCTCTGGGCTTTCGTTGTTCTGTCACAGATAATAATTCACATCAGTTTTCATGTTGCCTCTCTCGTCCCAGCACACCAAATGAAATATTGATCGGTGTTTAGAGACAACATATGGACACAGAGTCTGTTGGATCTGGACAGCTGAGAAAGCCAGGGCCTGTCGTTATTATATTTCGTAATTACTGAGTGTTTTCCAATAGAAGAATTGTAGAAAAGTGAGAGGTCCATCAACTGTCCCACTTCGTCTCGCTCCATTCTTCTTCTTTTGTTGTGCATATCTCGTCTTTATCAACACACTCCTCAGATACTGTAGGTCTGCTGTTCATGACATCTTCGTTATTTTAACGACAAAAAAGCAAAACCATGCTTTATGCCTGGAATTTATCCTTTATTCCTAAACAAGAACACCAAACTCTCTTTTTAATCCCGTCTTCTGAAGGAGCGAAGAAACAGTTATTATTTATTCACACTCTGATAGTTTGTTATCTTGTGTATTGGGGATGTGATTTGCACCAGTAGTGAAGCCCAGGAGTGGATCTGCTCCAAGCAGTTGTGTTTCAGCTACCACACTAATAGATGCATTTTGGAGAACCCTAAGACTTCTTAACTTGTTTACGATATAATATAATGCGTATAATGTGTGAGGTTTAATGTTAAACGTCTACAAAAAACAAACAAACAAATAAATAAACAACACTTCCTGTTTTCACTTACACTATAGCAGCTATTCATGAAGTCAATAACATGAATAAATAAATGAATAAACTTATCAAGTTGCCAAGAAGCCACTAAGTTTTTAGTGTTGGAAAGTTGGAAAACTTAAAGGTACATCTTTACTTCTGACTTTTATGAATTATAGACACTGGAGACTACTTTGAATTTGTTACAGATTTCTGCACAAGTCTGGAATCGCTCACTGCTTCTAAAAAGACAGACTTTCTTATATTTTTAATGTAGTCTTAGGTCTCTCCAGGCTTCATGAAAGACTTTTTTTGCTCTGATTTTCACTCCAGTCCCTGTACCGGATCAGTTTCAGAGGAATGTTTTTTTTGTATGTTAAGACACAGTGACCTATGAATCATTCAAGCATTGAAACATAGAGTGGAACCTCGGATTGCGAGTAACACGGTTTGCGAGTCATCTGCAAGATGAGCAAAGATTTGTAATAAATTATGACTTGAAAAACGAGCAAGTCTTGGTTTACGAGCACTGAGTATCATGTATCACGCATGCGCTTCTTGTTTTGACACCGAGCGTCACGTGATCACAACTGACCCAACATTTTTCTCTCTCTTGTGCTGTGGAATTGTGGGTAATCGACTTCCCTGCTGGGTCTTAGTGCGCATCTCTCACTGGTATAATCAACATCTGTGCACGTGTGTACTGTTTACTATAACACCATGACCACGTGTGTGTGTGAAACATTTTATTTTGTGTTTGAAAGTGTGTATGTAAAGCGCGTGTACTGTTTCTTATAACACATGTGTGTGCGCGTGTGTAAAGCAAAAGAAAGTTTCATTAAAGGTTAAAAATCCATTTTCTCTCTCTCTGTCGTTATGTGTGCGCGCATGTAATTTGACACCGTGCCGGTTCACACACAATCTCTCTCTCTCTCGTGCGCGCGCCTTTAATGTGTACACACACACAGTAAAGGCAAGAGAGAGAGAGAGAGAGAAAGTGTGTGGTTTACGAGTGTTTTGAAATACGAGCCCGTTTCTGGAACAAACTCGTAATCCAAGGTTTCACTGTATATCATAAGGTATATATATCATATATCATATATCTATATATATTTAAACAGGTGCAGATGATGAGAGATGATCAGGCCGGTTATTAGTATAGTGCTGATGCTGAATGTTGAGTGGTTGAAACAGACGAGGGGAAAAATGAGGTCGTTGCTCAGGTTGTTACATAGACAACCAGTTTGTAAATTAAATCTTTATGCACTTCACAGTAAACATTTGTTTACAATTATTTAATTTAATATACATCATTTTATTTTAATTAATATAAAGAAAGTCAATACTTTTGCACAGTACTGTACAGCATTGTTGCATTATTTATTTGCAATAAAAATCACCAGAATTGTATATATAGACAGATGAAAGACAAACTACGGAGTTATACATGTGAACCCTTTGGAGCAATAAATACAGAAGTGTTTTGTCTGTCTAATGGGAGGTGGGTGGCGGCACAAAAAGCCCAAAAAACACTCGAATGTCTGGAACGCAATTAACGACCCAGACTCTATTGTGTGCCGGTAAAGATTTAGCAACATTTCGAAAAGGACGTTTTAAAAGATGCACCAGAAGAGGGATAGAGGTGATGAAGAATAATAAACACGCCACCCAGATGATCACTATTTCATTATGAAGCGAATCACAGGCAGCCTGTCGCTTCCCCACGTCCCGTTCTGCCTTTGATTCGTTTGATAATTGAATGTGAGCGCCTTTCCTTTCCGCCGAGTCCCGAGTGTGGGTGTGCTTCGCATGCATCAGGAATTCATGATGGGAGGTTTTTAAAACACAGGGCTCCTTAACCTCATCTAAACTGCACTCCTGTATCCCACTCACGCATGCAAAGTGGCAGCAAAAGCAGACAAATAAATACACATCATATTCAACGTCCATTTTACCTACCACAGTTTAAACTGCACCGTTTTTGTGGATTGTGCCCCTCAAGGCAGAAAATGCTTCAGACTCCTGAAGACAACCTTTTTTTTTCAGGGCAGAGGAATGCAGTTAAAGAATTCAATTATGTGCTTTTTAGAGGCTTATTTTACGCATTAAAGTGCCTTGAAATAGCTCTCTTTTTTTAAAAGCCTTTATTATGCATTTAGCACGGCTTAAAATGCAGGCCGTCACTTCTGAAGCGATCCATGCTTTAAGGTAACTCTGCTAATCGGACTGCCAGGGAGGTCACATGACCCGAATGTGAATGAACCGTTCAAAATGCTTAAGTGGAAATATTACTAATGTTTTTTTTTCCCTGCATGAAATATCGCACTACATCAATTCTTAAACGTGCACGATGCACTATTAAGACGACACCACGGCAAGACTGAGTACAGCAACAAGATATAAGGTAGTTATACTGCATCAGCAAGATCTCTCCCAGGCAACGCTTTCAGAGCAGACTGAGGTTTCAGGATGTCCTGTTCAAACTATTTTAAAGAGGAACAAAGAAACAGGCAATGTTCAGGACCGTGGATGGCCAAGGAAACTTACTGCAGCGGATAAAAGCTACAGTCCATCACGCTTACTTCCCTTCGACATCGGAAGATGTCCAGTAGTGCCATTAGCAAAGAACTGGTGGAAACCAGTGAGACCCAGAAACATTCACTTACCGACCAGACATGTCTGTCTAGAAGTGATCTTCATGAAGCTGGTCCTCCGGATTGATGAGTCAATATTAGAAATAGTGCCAAAAGGCTGGAGAGCAGCACGATGTAAGTGTGAAGCATGGTGGAGGTTCCTTGCAAGTTTGGGGCTGTATTTTTGCAAATGGCGTTGGAGATTTCGTCAGGATCAATGGTGTCCTCAATTCTGAGATATACTGGCAGGTACTTATTCATGCACTACCATCAGGGGGGCGTCTGATTGGCCCAAAATGTAGCCTATTTTGCAGCAGGATAACGACCTCAAACATATAGCCAATGCCATTTAGAATTATCTTCAGGTAGAGAAGAACAAAAGTCCTAAAAGTGATGGTTCGGCCCCCAGAGAGCCATGAAGAGACCGAAGGATTTGAGGCAGCGCAAAGATCTACAGAAGATCTGTATCTGTATCTTGAATTTCTCCAAGATGTTTTGAACAACCTGGTGCTTCCTTCAAAAGCAGTGTGCAAGTGTACAGTACCTAGAAGAGGAGATTTCCCTTCTGTTCCTTTACTTCTTTCCATTTTGATAACTGATAAAAATCAACTATTAACACTTCTCTTATTGAAAGCACTGTTTCATAATAATAATAATAATAATAATAATAATAATAATACAGTATAATTCCATAATATAAATATACATATTAGGAGAATATTCCCATAACCAATAATCTTTAGTATTTAATAATGATATTATTATATTATTTAATAATAATAATAATAATAATAAAAATAATAATAATAATAATAATAATAATAATACAGTATAATTCCATAATATAAATATACATTTTAGGAGAATATTCCCATAACCAATAATCTTTAGTATTTAATAATGATATTATTATATTATTTAATAATAATAATAATAATAATAATAATAATAATACAGTATAATTCCATAATATAAAAAAACATTTTAGGAGAATATTCCCATAACCAATAATCTTTAGTATTTAATAATGATATTATTATATTATATTATATTATTATTATTATATTATTATTATTATTATTATTATTATTATTATTAATAATAATAATAATAATAATAATAATAATTATTATTATTATTATTATTTTGCGAATATTTTTTATATTTCATCCTTTAATCCAATCTCTTTCTTAAAACCTTTTAAAATAAAAAGACAAATTCTTAATTTCCATTAACATTCTATTTCATTTCACAGTTCAGGTTGTTTCCTTTTCTTTTCTAACAATAATAAATCCCGATCCCGCTATCCGCCGGATCTTTGCTCGGGGAATTGAAATGAGCCGACAAAGACACTGCATGAACAGACGTCACATCTGGTGTGTGTTTTATTCTGCTAAGCTTATTACATCCTAAATCTCCTTTTCATTAAAAAATCTTTGTGATATCTCATCAGAACTGTGCACTCCACTCAAACGCTCACTCCACCCTGTTAGTTAGAATTACCTAATTATAGTTTAGACGTTTATACTTTTAGATCATGAGTACAGCTATTTTGAAAGCATGTTTAAAATAAATAGATGAATAAATAACCATAATGACTGATTTAGCTAAATCCAGATAAAAAACCTTCTTCAAATCGGGGGAGATATATTTCTATTCTGTAATGTAAATGCAGCTACAGTATACTGGGCTTCCTGACAGAATGGAGTACAGATATAACAAATATTCCTAATACATTTGCATTTATAAGAATACAAGCAGAATAATATTTGTTCCCTCGTTTTTAAAAGGCACACATCGAGCATACACACAAAAACCCCTTAAGCAGCAGCAAAACCGAACCAAACACTCTACAGCTGATCATGTGACAGCATCATGGGATTGAAACCCAGCACCCCTGACCCTGACCGCTATGTGATTTTATCCACCGGCCAGGTCGTCAGCCTGCGGGAGCAGAACAGAGTTAACCGCACGTAACAACTCAAACAGCACCTGTGGTACAGAATACTCAAATCCACCCAGTCTGAGATCCCTGTCTGACAGCGGTTCTGTAAAATCTGCATTTGCTGTCTGGCTTTGTGAAGACAGACAAAAAGAAAGGCAAGAGAAAAAAAGGCTGTTTTGCAGATATAACACACTGTTAGCGCAGTCTGGAGTAATCTGTGTATAGTGTAAAAAACTTAAACCATAAAGACCACTGAAAAGCTCTTAAAATATGAAATAATCTTCTCCGCACACATTATTGGAGAGGATGGTGGGCCTGTCAACATATTTACAAAAATCACATAAAACATGCCATAAAATTGCAGTAAAATGACAGTTACTCCATCAGCAGAGGAACTCGGTGAGAAGATTCTAGCAGGCCTATAAGATAAAAAGACATCAAGTGTTGACATTTTTGTCATTCTCATCGGATTTCTCTTTACTGTCAGCAGATGGCACCATCAATGTTCATAAAAAATACACAAGATGCTTCACAGAAGCGAGAAGTAAAGCTGGGGCTGATTTCATTCTAGCCCACACTGTAGATTTGTGCAGTTTTTCTTACTCGCAAAGAGTGGAAAGGAAACACTTTTCAAACCGCTGGGGCTCGGCGTAACACACTTGGAGGACAGTGCTATCCGCTCCTTCCACTTGATCCACTCCTTCCACGCTTCTTCCACACGTGATTGATGTGAGGATGCTAAGTGCCTCCCACCCCACCACTTTGAGTGAGCCTGGCCAATCAGCTCTCTTCAGGCTCCTGGCTGTCGGAGGCTACAGCATCACCTGGGAATCGAACTAGCAATCTATTGCCATACAATCCTGACGGGATTTCTAATAGAAATTCTAAAGTATTTATTACAATTCTGTCATGTGCTAACCAGACAAAATGACTACGATTTTTTGTTGTTGTCATATAGCACTAGCATTTATACGAGGGTAACAAAAACTGTCGAGATTTGTGCAGCACAGATCAGGTCGCTTTCACCGTACGTCCTCCTTCAGACGTAATAAAACTTGGCTGTGAATGTCGAAAAAGATGACGAGCATGCACTTGGTCGAGCTGCAGACCTGATGGGCTTCTCCACTGTGAAGAATGTTGCTCCGTCTCAAGGTCGTACCCATACACCCAAGTTTCGTCACAGGTAATGATCCCAGACTTGTAGGACGAGTCATCCGCACCATGTTGACGGAGTTCTTGCCAAACTTCGACTCGATGTTCCTTCTGCTCTCGGGTCAGCAGCCTGGAGATGAACACGGCGCGCGTTCAGATCACATGTGAGGATCACCTGGACTGTTCCGTCTGACACACCGACAATGACAGCAATGTTGTGGATTGTTCTCTGATGATCATCATGCACAAGTTGCCGAATGGTTTCAACATTTTCAGGGTTTGAGTTTGGTAAAGCTCTTCCTGATCTCTCATTGTCGTTTAGTGATGTTCTTCTAATCTCCTCGAAGGACTTGTTGCATCATCACTTGCCAAACATCAATGTGGCAGATTTACCCAGTTTCAGGCAGAATTTCATATGCACTCTTTAATCTAACTTGCTGTCCATGATGAAACAGCAGACGTGGTAACGCACATGGTCAGATTAGCACAGCTCCATGATGAAGGACTCATGAAGGTCGGGGCTCCTTGTCACATCTGTTCGCGTCTTGAAACTCTTTGATACCACTTTGTAAAAACAAACATATTTATGAAACTCCAACATGATTGCTGATTAGATTTTATACCGATAAGTGTTACTAATAAAGGCTTATTAATTTCACTTTGAACCCTCTCTAACTCGCTAATATGAACCAATGTGACATGATTTCTCAAAGGAATTTAGCCGGGCTAATTTGATTTTATACTTCAGCAAACCTGTTCAAGACAGACCCTTCTTGCGTTATCAGATATTTCATCATTTAAGCGAGGCTGCAATTGGGGATGTGCACATCCACATACTGTACACTATAGCATCCAGGAGCTAGCTCGTCCTTTAGAGTCGCTCAGACAGGGAAGTGAGCAGGGTTAATTAAAGTATCAGTGAGCAAGAGCAGACATGAAATCACAGGAGGTTTTAGAGAAAAAAACTCGAACTTCAGTGGTGCATAAAACCCCAGATAGCTGCTCTGATAAGCCGAGGTGTGGATGTGACATCTCACAGCAGCTTACATATTCACTATTTCCACTTCTCCGGTTTGAGGATGAGGGAGAAAGGACAGGATGTTCCCTGAGGATCGGCGCACCAAAATGTCAAGATCCAGCCCTTCTCACAATGCATCAGTGAGAGACAAAAGTAAAGCAGCAAAAAAAAAAGTGATACACCTGCTGTATGTCAAAGGTCTGCCCGTGTGACCTGTGTGTACATGAAGGGAGCCATTAAACGGCGTATTGTGTTTGCATATTCGTCTATATGTATTGTGTGTGTGTGTGTGTGTGAATGGGTAAAGGTGTGACATTTTTCTCATTTTCCCCAGAATGGCATATTCAGTTTCAAATGATCATCGTTGTCAAATATGTTGGTCCTCATGCACGTAGCTTATCTCATTTGAACACCAAGATATTTAAGTTTTGTAGAAAAGTCAGAAAATTATAGAGATCCAGGGGCTTGAATAAAGAATTTTATTTCTGCCTGCTTTATACACCTCTGAAAAGAGCCTATTGTTTCAGGTCAGCAGGGTGACTTCTCAAAGTCTACCAGACCACAGCCATAGGCCATGCAGCTCTGGTCAAACATTAATCCCAAAGCTATTAAAAAAATGATATTTTTCTTACACAATATACGCTATATTGTACCAAAAGTATTCACTCGCCTGCCTTCACATGCATATGAACTTCAGTAACATCACATTCGTAATCCACAGGGTTTAATTTCATGCTGGCCCACGCTTTGCAGCTATAATAACTTGAACTCTTCTGAGAAGGCTTTCCACAAGGGTTAGGAGTGTGTTTATGGGAACTTTTGGCCCCAGTGAAAGGAACTCATGATGTTTCAGTATACCAAGACATTTTGGACAGTTTGGGGACCGCCCCTTCCTGTTCCAACATGACTGCGCACCAGTGCACGAAGCAAGGTCCATAAAGACAAGGAAGAGTGAGTTTGGTGTGGACGAACTTGACTGGTCTGTACAGAGTCCTGTCCTAGAAAAGCCTTCCCAATAGAGTTGGAGTTGAAGCTGTTATAGCTACAAAGGGTGGCCCAACATCATATTAAACCCTATGGCTTAAGAATCAGGTGTTACTAAAGTTCATACGTATGCATGTGAAGGCAGGCGAGCCAATACTCCTGCAAATATAGTGTGTTTGTAAAAATATGTTAAGGGTCCATATATTATAATATTATTCTTATTCTATAGATCAATGCCAATGTCATTCAGGTATATAATAAAGCTGCTGTACGTGCTGTGAATATCATTAAATGGTTTACGAGGATTAAATCCTGCGATTCTATCTTACTAATAGTATATTGTGTTACCACAATATGATGTTTAACAATGATGTCAAATATACTGGACGTTTATGCAACAGAAATGGGCTCATATAAGGACTCAAAAAAAAAACCTTCTGTCAGGGCAGATGTTGACGCCAAACTGCGAACACTAACTCCACTATGCAGATTCGATTCAAACAACCATGAACCACTGATTATTTTTATGGTAATAAAACTCCTCTCGAGGGGTGTGGTGGCTGAGCAGCTAACACTGTGGCCCTGCACCTCCAGGGTTACTGGTGCAAGTATTGCTTGCGGAAAATGAATGCATAAATAAATAATTAATTAATGAAACTTTCAGGACGAACGGTACACACTTTTCGGCATTGTGAGACTGTCGGCACATGAATAGGTGAAAACAGCAACAACAGAAATTATGCTCAGTTCATAGAGGGAGGTAGTAGCAGTAGTAATAGTAGTCATAGTATTAGCAGTACTAATTGTAGTACAAATCTTACACTACAATTAGTACTACTATTACTATGACTACAAATACTGCGAATCTTACTACTATTACTTTTGCTAGTATATCACTGTAGTTTTATAGATAGTACCAATTGTAGTACTAGTGGTGTACTTTTTCTTACTTTTACTTAGTAATACAATTTATAGTTAAAGAAATAATGCTAGTGAATTGAGAAGAAACAGTAGAATTTATAATACAAGTAATAGAAGTATGATGATGATGATGATGATGATTAATTAGTGAGTAGTAGTAGTAACAGTTATAATGGTAGTAAGATTTGCAGTAATTGTAGTCATGGTAATATGGTATACCACAATTAGTACTACTATTACTATGACTACAAATACTGCCAATCTTACTACCATTATAACTGTTACTACTACTATTACTATTGCTAGTATAGTTGCAGTAGTATAAATAGTACCGATTATAGTAATAGTGGTGTACTAACTTTTACTTAGTAATAAAATGTATAGTAAAACTACTAATGCTAGTGGAATCAGGAGAAATAGTAGGATTTATACTAGGATGATGATGATGATGATGGTGATAAAGATGTTGATTAATTAGTGAGTAGCACCAGCAGTAATAGTTATAGTGTAATAAAAAAAACTATTGTAGTTAATAGTATTAGTAGTAATGGTTATAGTGATACTACTGGTGTAATTTTCTACTGTAGTTGTATTAATATAAGTAACTGTTAACCTAATAGAATGTTGCAATAGAATCAGAAGAATTAGTGATATTTATAGCATCAGCATTGCTATTGTAATATTTATGTTAATAGTAGCGTCAGTATTAAGAGTAGCAGTAATAGTATTAGTTACACTACAAATATTGAAAGTAATATTACTATTATTATTATTATTATTAAGTTATTATTAAGTAATTATAATAGTACTACTGGTGTACTTTTACTACTTACTACTACTAATATTAGTACAGTGCAATAGTAATAATGGTAGCAATAGATGCAGTAGTGCTAATACTATTAGATACTAATACTGTAGTTGCTATAACATAGTAGTAGTAAGATAATTATTATAATAATAGTATTATAGTATAATTATTTGTGTTAATAATAATAGTAGTGATAGTAACATTAGTGGGTATAGTAGATATAGTGGTAATATTAGTAATATAAGCAATATATATAATAATAGTATAGTTATTAGTAGTGATAATGATGGTACTCATGGTAGTACTTACCGTATAGTATTACTGTAGTGGTAGTTACATTTACATTAAGATGTTCAGACTAGCAAGCATCCCTTTTTCTATATATCTCCTTCACTTTAGCTGTCCCGCTACGAAACCTTTACCGTACCTACAAACTCTAACTTTTTCTCGCAATCACTTGTTCCTACATGACAAGTAAAGCGAGAATTTTTTTGTTTGTTTGTTTCACTTCTTCATGCTGGGAGATTAATCGTTCCCGCTTTTTCAGATGTCACAACCGCTACAGTTAGAAAGTGGTGTAGTGAAATATGTGAGTCATTCATTGCGACATTTAATTTATGTTTCTTTTGCCATTTATAGAAATAAGTGCAGTGTGAATTTCACATAGAGTTTATATTTAATTGAAGTAACAGTAGTGATGCACGGTGTGTGTGTGTGTGTGTGTGTGTGTGTGTGTGTGTGTGTGGAGGTAGTGGTGGGAGTCGATGATGATGATCTCATTAAATTTTCTTCCCCCACTGATTAACAGCAGGTATCACGGTCCTGCTAATAACAATACCCAGGGGGGTTTATGCAGCTGGATGGGAAAGAATTTATATCCTAACATTTACTTATTGCACTGTTATAAGTACCTTTGTACAATCAAGAACTCAGTGATTTTTTTTTAGTAAGTTAACCCACTGTCAAATTGACAGTAAACTGCTGTAAAACCTTTTACATTGAAGTATTTTAATATCTAATAATATATAAATATATACTTAAGAAGGACGTAGTAAAAGCACATCTATGTCACATTCAGAGAATTGGTGAATGTACAGTAAATACAGGTCCTGATTCCTCTGTATATATTTTGCCCTGAGGATCATGTGACCATGTGCATGCTAGAAAATGAATAACAATGATAGACATGTGAAGAACCTGACAGTAAGGAAGTGGTATGATAAATGATAAATGCACATCTTCCATATTTTGAGGATTCAGTGGAAACTACAAAAACTGTCACGCCCTTACAGTTTTATCACTTTAAATGTTTGATGCCACTATTTTAAAATGTCTTTAATGTTTTCTAGTTTGGAATCATTGGTAGTACTTTCTGGTCTGTTCTTTAAATAGAAAATACAGGTATGTTATTGGTAAAGAACTATATCTACAGTACTTTGTGAACTACAGTACATGCATGGTCACTAACAGTCCAAGTTATCCTGTAAAAACAGAAGAGATGCACCATGCACTAATCTTCCCTTAAGATAAGATAAGATAAGATAAGATAAGATAAGATAAGATAAGTCTTTATTAGTCCCGAAGGAAATTGTTTCTCCAGTGGCTGCGTATTTAAAAGATACAAATACAATAGGATACGAAGAAAAATTAGAAAATAAAATAAAGTACCAAATACAATGTACTATAGTGTCAGAAAATAGATATAAATAGAATAAAAATATATAGAAAAACAAAACAAATACTGACTGTACAGAAGGTAGTAGTAATGATTTTGCACACGTATATATATATATATTGCACATTATTTCCATAATATTGCATAATTAGTGGTTTTGCATGTGATATTGTTATTGTGATAATATTATTGCACAGTGTATCAGGGCATGATACACATTATTTTTTGATTATGCTGTCATGACAGGGAGAATAGGAGTTATACAGTAGAGTTTGATTGGCACTGGTATAAACGACGCATTAGAACGCAACATCATCAACACCATCCTTCTCCTCTGTAGTCAGGAAAAGCATGCACCATGCACCAATCTCACCCTCTGACCTACACAACCATAGCTTGACAAAGGTCGCTTGACATTTTCTTGAAAATATCAATAGTATTAAGCAGAATGTAAAGGTTAATGTTAAGGTTTCTCTTAGTTGCAAACCAACTACACTACATGCACACTACCACCTACTGTATCAGAGACTGTAAATACACAGGTGTACTTAAGTACGGAACAATATCACTAATGTGAAAGCTTGCCAGTGCAGGAAAGGGGAACAACGGTACGATACAATCATGCCAAGTGTGAAACCACGCGGGGCCTGGAGCCTATCCCAGGAGACTTAGGGCACGATGCAGGGTACACACTGGATAGGTTTGCTAGTTCATCGCGGAGCACATCTACACACACACTCACACTCTCATTCACACACTACGGGTGTTAGGGTATGAATGACGGAGTGCAATTAACTAACATTGAATGATGAATTACCGATAGCCACCTTAGCATTTTAGATAAAGCTAAGTGAGCTAGCTAGTGATAACTGAGATGAAAGGGCGTGTTCCAACCAATAGCCGGGCACTGGTCACTCCATCCATTTAGCCATTTATGCAATAACCAAGGTGTGAGCTCCTGCTCCTACAGCTCCTGCAAAATCGCTCTTTAGAAGGCCTTTGGGTGATGTCATGGAGGGTTGATCCAGCTCTTATACAGTCTATGGCCAATTCCAACATACTGTAAACACCAAGAGGCAATACAATAATGTTATCATCATCAAATTCTCTAAGCAGAGAGGCAAAACAGAATATTTTCTCTATTTCCGTGTTGTGTTTGATGGTCTGATATACCATTAACTGTGTTGCTTCCTCTATTTCCGCTGTTTTCTCAAGATAAACACCATCAAAGTCAACACAAACACTGCCATCTTTGATGTTCGCCCAAATGTGCACTCATCTAGTGTCACATGGATCCCCACACTGCCCTGTTCATTACAATTACGCTTACGTAGTGCTTCACAGAACCTACTTTTCTTTACAGTGTATAAGTGTGACGCTACCTGTCTGGGCGTCCTCTCTGATTTGCTCCTGCACCACTCCCAGTCGGACAGCTCGATCTTACGACACTCCTCATGCGACAGCCTTCTCTCTGGACCGTCGAAGACGGAGGAAGTGTCCAGGTTTAGATCCTCCCCGTCACAGCCTGACACGGCAGGAGACACCTTTCCGAAAGCGTCCTGCTCCACCGAGTTCAGCTGCTCCGGGGTGTCCGTCCTCACCTGCTGCGACACCTTGTCCGAGAGGAGCTTACCGTGGAGGGAGCAATCCTCCTCCTCTTCCACCACCATCTTCCTGAAGTCACGTGAGGCCAGACTCGTGATCTGCCCGCTGCTAAGGATCGCCACGCGGCTTTTGGAGAAATCGTGGTCATACAGACTGCTGTAGCAGGGCTTCTCCACGGTCGGTGAGGGCGCGTGAGGTATCTTGTAAATCCCGTAACCTTGCTGGAAGGAAAGGTTGAATTCGAATCTCCTTTTATGCACTAAAAAGACACAAAAGAGCGTCACACTTTACATGTAGATTCTTTATACACGTATTTACTCCTGGTAGTGTCCACATGCATGTCATTAAATACTCACTGGCAGAGGAGACAGAGCCGACATCCTGACCGCAGTTGATGAAACAGCCGCAGGGAAGATGAATCCAGCGCTCGGAGAGACAGAACACTGGGGTGACAGTGGCTGAGAGCAAGGTCAGGAAAAAGCACAGTGTCTCAGCGGATGAACTGTGTACCCGTATGATGTAGCTGATGAGGATCTGTATCTGCAAAGGCAATAAAAAAGTAAATAAAATAAAAAAATTAAAAAAAAACACAGGTGATGAGATTGGGAGAGTCTGGTTTGTGAGAACTCGATGCTGTTGAATAATTGAAAAGATCAGAAAGTGTTTACTTTAACTTCTTAAGGAGAGAGAAGAGGGAGGCAGGTGCAGGAACGACTGTTGCAACAGTATAAGTAATAATGAAACCTCCCCGTGCTTGGTGGGTTTCCTCCGGGAACTCCAGCTTCCTCCCACAGTCCAAAAACATGCAGATTAGGCTAATTGATGTTCCAAAATCGGCCGTGAATGTGTGTATGAGTGTGTCCCCTTTGTCCAGGGTGTACCCTGCCATGTGCCTAGGATAGGCTCAAGACCCTACACAAACCCTGTATACAGGACAAAGGGGTACAGATGATAAGGTGATGATGTCAATCCTTGTGTCAATCCTCATTTAAATATCCTATGAATAGAGTTTTCTAGGACATTCTTCGTAAACAAACTCACACTGTCCATGTCTCAACAACCGGACATGAAAATATACTATAATTGGAATCAAAATGGATTTTATTGAACCAGGAATCTGAAACTATGCATAACTCAAATCACCAAAAATGTGACTTAATGCCTGATCTGATGTGACGGTCAAATATATATATATATATATATACATACTGTATATATATATACGGTCAATGACGTGACGCCCCCTTTTTCTGTCCGGGTTAATTTTATTTTGCAGAAAAAACTAAAAAATGCATAAAATTTTCTCATCTACTTGTTATACCTTCTTCACCTACTAAACCACTCTAACTTCTCCAAATTTGTAAGTTTTTCATCATTTTTCTGCTATCCGAAGTGCCAAAACACCATATGGGGCGACCGTCCGGCCTTGACTTTAGTTAGGACAACTGGTTTAAAAACACTTTAAATCAACTTAAATATATCCCTTTTCCTAGTTGGCATAATTTTAAACATGTTTTACATCCATTGTAAAACTATAAAGCATTTGCTCATATATTTCTATCATGATAAACAGACGAATGTTGTCCGAATTATGTTGATTCTATCCATTTCATCCGGGGCGACCATCAACAAACCACAATTTTGGGACCTTTATTTTAAAAAACATCTCAAGGATGGGATACTGCATCAGCCAGACACAAGTGAAGACCCCCTGGAAACAACTGTATAGTAAATCAGTCTCTCTCATATAGTAAGAAAAAGCTGTTTTTTTAACTGCTGTGATGTCGTAGTCATTTCTGAGGCTAACCGTTAGCCTGTTATACTTGAGTAAACTTGAAAACATCATATGGGGCGACGGAGTATCATGTGGGGCGACCACTGCTAAATGTTTTAAATGATAGATATATGTCCTATATTTGTAGTTTTCATATTCTATACATCAATTATATACATAGAGTTAATTGTTTAAGTATAATTATTTGTATATTTTATCTTTTTTTTCTAAATTCAGCCATTTTCCATTCCTTTTATAGGGATAAACATTTATTTTAACTGGATAATGAAGGAGACTCTGATATTATAGAATAAACTTGTGAAATAATGGTTTTCATAAAATGAAAGGGCACTAAAGTTTATCTTTCTTCATCAGTTTATCTACTTACTGATATGAGTTCAACTAGTCTTAATGATACATAAAAATGTGAATTCTGAGATATATTACGGTCGCCCCAGATGACTTTTTTTAAGGCTATGTTTTATTAACTTAAGTGTAAAAACACTAAAATGACAATTTTTTTTTAACTTTTCTTTATAAAGGCATGTGTACACTACATTCCAAATGTTTAGAAAATGGCCAAACATATCCATATTTTTGGTATTTTAAAATTGGCCTATTAAAAAGTCTTATCCGTCAATGACCCATATATAACAATAATGTTACCACAATATAGCCTTTCCTCACCTTTCCTCAAGCGCTACTCTGCTATCAAACACGCAATTATGGCCCTCCCAGTGACAACAATGCAGACCTTATGACAGTGAGCCATTCCTATGCACTTGGCTTGTTCTATGTTTATTTCATCTCTAATGCATAGGAAATGGTGGGTTTCAGAGTCAGGAATGTGAGTATAAAAAAACCTAACTCAACAAATACAATCATAAATTAATCACCATATTGGAGAAAGTATTTACTAGATAGGGAAGGACCCTGGACAGAGCAGGCTGAATAGGCATATTGGCTGAAAAGACAGTTAGATAACCACTGGTAATGGTCCTTGACAAATCATAGTCTAACAGAAAAAAGATAGATAGATAGATAGATAGATAGATAGATAGATAGATAGATAGATAGATAGAGTCTAGGGTGTACCTCGCCTCGTGCCCTACTGTACTACTGGGATAGGCCCCCATCCCCCTTCCCCGTGACAGGATGAAGCAGTATTGACGATGAGTGAGTGTGTGAGTTCCATAACGTCTAAATCGTACACTACAGGTGCAACACATGATGCTATGACCTTCGCTGCTTATCGTGACTGTTTATATCAATCATGCAAGAATTTAAATGTCCCTGAACCAGTGATCTAAAAGCTTTTTGAATTGATAGAGAATTGTTAGTTGGCAAGTAGTGAAGCTTTTGTCCCTGATGAGAAAGCCAGCTTGCTGATTCACAAAACCCATGCCAACCTTTTTCAGCTGCTTGTTAGATGAAAAGATTTTATAAATTGGTTGGATGCTAGTGGTCCACATCATTTGTTTTGTCTCCTTTTTACAGAGCATGGGTATCCACTAGAGAGTTCCTCAACTGAGCTGACACGGAGGTGTGTGGAACTTCACTAAATAATTACATTGAATTAAAAATAATTACTCTTACACTGTCTAAAAAGGGTACCTTTCCCATAATGCACTCACCTTTCGCACATTAATAAAAGGCATTCATCATCAGGGGTAGATCAGTGATTTAGGCATTGGACTGCTGATTGTAAGATCCCAGGTTCAAACCCCAGCAACTATAAGCTGCCCCTGTTCGGTTCTTGGGAAAAGCCCTTAACTGTCCAGATGTATAACGGGATAAATTGTTCCCAAAACCCATACTGACTGTGTTCAGCTGCTTGTTAAATAGAAAAATTTTCTAAATTGCTTGGATGCTACTGCTCCACATCATTTACATTTGGCAGATGACTTACAAAAGTGCTTTAAAAACATCATTTGTTTAGTCTCCTGTTTTCAGAGCATGGGTATCCACTACAGAGCTCCTCAACTGAGCCGATACGTGTGTGGAATTAGGAATCATTACTCATACGCTGTCTGAAAAGGGTACTAAACTGAGCCGATACCAGTCCCAGGGAGGTATTCTCATGCACACACCCTTTTTGCACCTTTGGTACATTATTGTTTATTGTCAGGAGTAGCTTAGTGGTTAATGCATTGGACAAGTCATAGGTTCAAACCCGAGCACCATCAAGTTGCTACTGTTGAGTCCTTGAGCAAGAAAAATTACTGAGCTCTGGATGAGGGTGTCTGCCAAAAGTAAATGTTCCCCAAACCCATAATGAGACGAAATGCAATCCGCTCCAGATACAGGCGTCTGCCAAGTGCCGTAAATGTTCCCAAAAACTATGCCAACCGTGTTCAGCTGCTTGTTAGATGGAAACAGTTTATGGATGCATTATTTGTTGTTTTGTCTCTCATGGTTACAGAGCATGGGTATCCACTACAGAGTTCCTCAACTCATCTGATAAAACTGCTTTGAATTTAAATTCCTACACTGTATAGCAATACTTGACCTCTCATGCATGCACTTTTTGCACCTTTAATTTCCATTAGCTGGAAATTTCTCTAAAATCTAATGAAGGTGAGTTTATGTATGAACTCAGTTTAAATGCACTAGTTGTTAGATCATGTATCTCACCATCATGGGCATCCACAGCAGCACTCGAGCCATCGCCAGGATCAGCGAGAAGCGTTTCTGCGCGAAGAGCCTGGCGGGGCAGCGGCGCACGCCGTCCTTCCCGAAGCGCAGCTCACTGGCGGGAGAAGAGCACGAGCATGTCTCGCTCTTATTCCTCAGTCCGGCCCCGTGCGATCCGAACCCACCGAAGCTCCTGTCCAGACTCTCCCGAGACAGAGAGGTGAACGCGCCGGACTGGAGCGCCTCGGCGGAGCACAGGAGCCGGTGCGCGAGAGGCGCGGCGCAGACCGCGAGCCCGCCGGCGCACAGCGCGTACAGCGCGCACAGGAACGGCGCGTAGAGGTCGTCGTTGCGCGGCAGGCAGCCGAAGGAGGCGCGCGCGAAACGGCCCCAGCCGCACACCGGGAGCGCGCTCACCGCCAGGCTCAGCGTCCACACCAGCGCGAGCGCGCACAGCACCCGGCCGCGTCTCGCGCTCCCCGCCTCCTCGTCGCTCTCCTGGCGCGCGCCGACGCGCTTGGTCGTGTAGAGCGCGTACGCCACGACCAGGCACGCCTTCATGTTGCTCGAGAGTCCCTGGAAAACGTACAGGAGACCGGATAACGTGCACACCGTCCCGTCCCCGGTCCACTGCAGGGCCATGGCGAGGCACAGCGGCACCACGCAGATCAGGTCGTCCACCGAGAGCGAGGCCACGATGAGGCACATGGACGACCTGCTCCGCGTCCTGAGCAGAGACACGAGGGAGAACAAGCCTCCCGAGGAGATGACGGCCGCGAGCGTCAGACACGCGCCGAACAGGACGTGCCAGTTAGGGTCCGACGCTGCCGCTGCGTCCCGGCTCTCCGCCGTCAGGTTGGTCTTGTTCGCATCGGGTGACATCCTTTTGATCTCACGCACTTGTGCAAAAATCCATCAGAACTCGCGGAAAGTTCGTCTGGACCGAGCGCGCGTCGACCCTGCCGTGCACTTTATGTGAAGGGAGGAGTGTTGCAGGGAGGCACAGGTTCTCAGTGGGTCGGTGTGTTCTGGGTACCAGTGTGTCCCGCTGATGACCATCATAGCCCTGTGTGTGCAGCAGGTGAGCACCAGAGCGTTCCCTGAACATGAATGAGCTCGAGCTGAGCACGGAGCGCGCGGCTCGTAAGGGGAGGAGCTAGCCCTCCTCCTCCTCCTCTGAATGAACGTGTGTGTGTGAGTGTGTGTGTGTGTGTGTGAGAGAGAGATGCACGCATGACGTGGTCTCTCTGTCACTGTAAGTACTGTCCTTATGCATTGTACAGAACATGACCGAGACCTTCATGTCATAACCAGTTCATCAGGCAGTTCCCTCTAATTAGTTATCAATGAATCCATCTCTCTCTCTCTCTCTCTCTCTCTCTCTCTCTCTCTCAGGATCATTCATGTACCTTAGCATCTTTCCAAAATGCTCATTCCACTTTAATGGCAAAATGAAGGTGTAAGGTTGGATTTATATATAGTTTAAAAGATCAAATAGAACAGAACATGCATAGTGGTTAGAACTGTGGCCTCCCACCTCCAGGGTCCTGGTTCGATTCCCACCTCAGGTCTGTGTGTGTGTGGTGGTTTCCTCTGCGTGCTCCGGTTTCCTCCCACAGTCCAAAGACATGCAGATTAGTCTAATAGGTGTTCCCAAGGCGTTATGATGGATTGGCACCTACCTCATGCACAAAGTCTCCTGGGATAGGCTCCAGTCTCCCTGCGACTCTGAATACAGGATAAGCCTCATAGAAGCTGAATGAATGAAAACTTATGACGGCACAAAACAAAACCTAATTTCCCTCTAATTAGTTTCAATTTTATATATTTACTGTAAATTATCTTTTTTTGTATTCTATCAATGATTGCAAGTCTCTCTCTCTCTATTTTTTATTTTTTTTGCCTGACACTTTGGTTCAGTTGTTGTTGTTGTTGGTATTTCGGCTGTTCCCGACAAGAAGTCGCCACAGCGGAATACCCATTCCGCACTACAACTTGGCACAGGTTTTACACCGGAAGCCCCTCCTGACGCAACCCTCCCATTTTTATCCGGGCTTGGGACCGGCACTGCATCCAGTGGCTGGTGTTTGGTTTGGGCAATGGCTGGGAATCGAACCCGGGCCTTCTGCATGGCAGGCGAAACACACTACCACTGAGCGTTTATAAAATCTCCCAATTGAGAGGTCGGATCAAAAGTGGGAAGAGAAAATAACTTTCTGAACACTTAATGCTTCAGTGGTATTATTAAATTAGGATGATCACATACCTCGACATCTTTCCAAAATGATCATGCATGTTTTTCCATGGCGCAGGTTCGATTCAGGTCTGTGTGTGTGAAGTTTACATGTTCTCCACGTGCTTGGTGTGTTTCTTCCAGGAACCCTGGTTTCCTCCCAAAGTCCGAAGACATGCAGATTAGGATAACTGACATTCCCAAATTGCTTGTAGGGTGTGTCCTCACACTCCTCCTTATGCCCAAAGCCTCCTGGGATAGGTTCCAGGCTCCTTGTGACCCTGTACAGGATAAGGGTTATAGAAGATGAATGAATGAATACTCATGATCTCGATGGGAAACAAAACACCAAGCAACTAAAGGACTTTGTTAATTAAAGATTCACAAATGTGATCTTTATTTTTTTATATGATATGGATAATCATACTTCTAAGTTTCGACCATTACCAGTAATCTGACTCTATAAGTCATCTGGGCTGAAGAATATCATCAGCACTGCCATGATGGTCATATTCACTTGCATGATCTGTGTTATGTCAATGCAAAAACTACACACTATGCACAAGATTGTACATGATATAAAATCTGATGTCCCTGACACACTTTGAGCCTTTTCATCCTCTACAAATGTTAGGTTTTATATAATATTGCAGCATGGTGGTGTAGTGGTTAGCACTGTGGCCTCCCACCTACAAGGTCAAGGGTTTGAGTTCCACCTCAGGTCTACTGTATATACAGTACCGGTTTAAACGGTTTGGATTTATTTTCTACATTCTTTACAAAACATAGATGGCATTAGACAATTTAATAACAACAGCAGCAGCAGTTCATTGTTATTTTAAGACACGAAGGTCAACTGTTCCTTCTTGCAAGAACAGTATTGTCAAGTGCAGTTGTAAAATCCATCAAGCAGCATAATGAAACTGGCTCTCATGAAGACCTTCCCAGGAGGGCGAGACCAAAACTTACCTCTGCTGCAGACCAGTTACCAGTGTCAGAAATCACCAATTAACAAACAGCACCTCAGATTAGAGCCATGTGTGTGTGTGTGTGTGTGTTTGCATGCTTCTGTGGGTTTGTAACACACACTGCAGCGAGGCACCTGAGATACGTTCCAGGTCTCCTGCGACCCTGTACAGGATAAGCGGTTAAGAGAATGAGTAAGTGAATATTTAATACCATCCCTTGAAAAGACTAATGTTCCAGTATTTATCACAATGAGAGAAAGAAAGAGATTTATCTCATCCATTAGTGGCTAAATTCAGTAGGAGTGCATCATCAGTCTACGCTCAGCTTCCCTGCTAACAGATTATAAATATGCAGAAGCACAGCCACAATTTGCACATCTTAGGAATTGGTGTATTCCAGTTTCTGTAACTTGTGCTTTAACTACTAACCTCATATGTAGATCATACAAATCTAAATAACATAAACCTAGAGAACGTACACTAACCCTATAATCTCCCTCGAGACATACCTTGGCACAGAGTATTTCTCAGAAAACAACTCTTTTCTCCAACAATTACACTCTACTGTGTGTGTGTGTGTATGTATGTGTTTGTGTGTCTGTCGGCCAAGCAATTTCTGCAGCAGAGACCGTTTATCCAATAAAGCCAAACTCATCAGCTGGTCTTCTGTTTGAGTCACGGCAGACAAAGACACTCGATGGAGTAACTGACTGTAATTTAATCTGAGGGAGGAAATGATATTGCTGTTCACATGTGTTTTGCATTTACATTATTAATGTCCATGTCTTTATCACAATAACGAGAATATTTTTTCTAATTGAACAATAAAGCTCAAATATAGTTGCAAGCAACGATGATCGGCACATTTCACTGACTCCTGGGCGGACCAGAAAGACAGTGGGCACATGTTTTTAAAGGGGACATACCAATACCATTCTGACAATTTTGGAATAAGGGGAAATTCATGTTAAGGACTCCCAACGCTCAGACGTCCTAATGGCAGCAGATTCATGTGTTTCTTAGAAGAACAAAAGAGCCCTTCAAACCCTTTGATGTAATAGTCAGGGGCGTTTCTAGGATTTTCAGTTAAGGGGGGCTCAGCCCACATAGATGTTTAACACATATTTGGCTTGTTCAGAATCAGTACCCTAATGAGTCTTCTCGATCACACAATCTTTTTTACCGTATAACCCTTTTTCTATGTACAATCAAAAAAATTTAACCAGAAAACTTTAAACTTACATTAATTAGCAATATAAACAACACACCTATGAGGCTGGACAATGGAATAAACTGTGTGGGTGCCAATAGTGTCAAATCTGTTAATACTTTGACAATTGAAGGTTTTTCAAGTCACATAGGAGTAGGTCTCCAAATGAGCAGCAGGTAAGAATAGAACATCTTTTTTTTTTTTTAAAAAACCTTCCATCTACAGTTAAATATAAATATTAAAACTTTGATCATGTCATCTAGTTTAATTTAGTGTTTTAGCTACATAAATAAGACAGTAGGTTCTCTATTCAACCCGTTAAAATTTCATAGCTACTAGGCTATTTATTCAAATTCATTAATATAGACAAATATTGTTTTAATGTAATTACACAAAGCATCTTTTACTATTAATTTTAAAAAGTAAAGTTTTCTTAGTCAAAGTTCCCTATTCTAAGGTTAATAAATGTATTTTTATGATTTGGGACATTATTTAATACAATACATTTATTACAAAAAAAGGATTTTTCTATCTCTGTAAATCACACTGCTTAAACCGAGTGCACTGAATGCTGTCTGTCACAATTTTTAATCATTTATGTGCATAACTATATGGTAGTTAAGCACTGTGTAATGTTTTATATAGACAGTTATGTTTTCCAGTTAAAACAGCAACAGCATGATTGTTTTATAAAGTAGACTATACTGTAGGTTCATAGAGTGTGTATTAGGGGCTTCATTTTCACTAGAAGAAACAGCTGGTGTGATGAGGGTGAACACAGCGAAGATTTAACTGATTAATCCCTCATGACATTTTGTTAACTGTATTTATGAGAAAGGACTGCACTGATGCAGATATAACAATTTATCAAAAACCACACACCTTGCCTTAATCCTCCCTCTGTGATGGCGAATTAACGACCGTGCTGAAAGACAGGGAGGAGCCGAAGGAGGCGAAGGAGCCACCGCTTTCATATGAAATTTAAAGGGGACGATGGGCGACCAGCAATTTGCGTGAAGTTTATAGATAATTTTTAGGGGGGCTGAGTACAAATGTTAGGGGGGCTAAAGCTCCCCTAAAAATGGCCTAGCGACACCCATGGTAATAGTTATGATGTCATAGTGCTTGGGCCCTAATTATGTACTTATGGGTTTGTTTTTTGTTTTGCATAATTTTCAATACCAGCACATCTTAGTTTTATAACTCATATCACAGCATTGTTTTAGAGAGAAAGTCTTTATTTGACCGCTGGTCCAAGACCACAAGAAATAGCAGTCAACTCACCAAAATAGTTAATGCTAGTCACCATAGAAAGGCATTTAAACACTCGCCCATGGGACCCACCAGGCAAAGAGCTCAAGGTCACACAACCCAAAGGGTCCATTGCCAGTGTCTTGGTGCTAGACACCACACCAACCCCCCAGACTTGTGCGCCCTAAATATGAGGCCTATTGGCCCTAATTATGGAATGATTTGATGAAAGTGACACATTATCCACATGTTAACAAGCCTTCCAGGAAATTTGTCTTGCCAAGTTCAACTGTGTGTGTGTGTTTGTGTGTGTGTGTGTTTAGATCTACATGTTTGTGTTTGCATGAGAAGGGCCTTGTCCTTTCTTCTTCCCGACATCATCTGCAAGGCTTATCTTTTGACAAATGGCTCGCTTTGGTGCAAGGTCACTGTAGGAAATAAGCCTTCACTCTTTACTATCTCAACCTCATTCCTCAGCTGAAACATAATTTAACGTGGATTCCTGTCTCTGAATCATACGCCGGATACAGAAATGGTGGGAAAACAAATCATTTTTATGAATCTCAGTGGAAAAAAAGAACTGGAGAATCAGATCACCAGCGTATTTTATCTACAGAAGAGTCTTTGGTCAACTATAAGACAATTTCTGAAGCAGCCCAACATGGAATTTTACAGTCTGGGATAAAAAGAAATCAGCACCATCATGTTAGATATCCAGAATGTGTTTAGATAACATAAAGTTAGCTTTCTAGTTGTGTAACAAGCTTACACTTGTGACAATATACGGTATAAAGTTTAAAGAATGCTATGGAACTTAAAAATGTGCCAACATTTACATTTCCAGTAATTTAATTTAGATTTGATATGGATCTGATTTTTAAGGACTGTATGAACACACAAAATCTGCGTTTTTTTAGTTAATTTCATATGCTATCCTAGCTTACAGTAGATATATAACCGATATGTTCATGCAACTTAAATGCAACCAAACAGATTAGAAATCATGTATCTGTCTTTTTTTCCTGCCTCTGGACCTCAACAAATACAGCTGACTCACTGCGTGCTGTCCTCCAGAGCAAAACCCCAAGAATTTTCTTGTTGTTGCTAAAATCATGTTCATTGTTTAAAATGAATGAGTGATTGCACAAATATGACGCATTTTAACCTGGATTATATGCGAAGAAGTATCGCTGAGAGCATGCACACTGTTTCAGGGGACAGATGTTATGTCTCAGACGCTGCATTCATTACTACTTTGCAAACATGAAAGTGGGTGAGAAACTGATTTAAAAAAAAACTATGCCCCTTATGCTGTGTTAATTAAGGCAATATTGATTACTTAAAGAATAAAACAATCAGTGTCACACTGAAAGTAATCAACGACTTGTTGGTGGGGTGAAGTGGAGTTATTCATAGAACCATGAAGCTGACTGCACATGAATAACAACACATCGACTTTTCTTATGCCTTAAAAAATTTCAAATTTTATACCCATATTTAGTTTAGTTTACATAATACTGTGGAAGATACAGGCAACAAATTATTAAGTGATAGCAGGACTAAACAGTCTCATTCTAACCAGCCTCTTCAAGTTACTATTAATAAAACACACACATACAAAACGCAAGTTTTGACTGAATGTGTTTGACTGAAGCATGAATCAGTTGACAGGAGTGAGACTGCCGTGAGCACTTTACTCACATATTCATACACTGTTTTCTCTCTCTCTCTCTCACACACACACACACACAAACACACACAAACATCTTTCCTAATAAACTGACTTTATTTCTTACTGTATTTAATAACCTAAACTCTGTGCTTACATAACCTAATGGTACTTTGAGGCAGGGCTAGAGGCGGCTGATATTAATTGGTACAAAGCACATGAGACGAGGTATCGGAAAGCTCCAGCTTCAGTGTTCTCTAGTGTCCGCTCACAGTGTTCTCTAGTGTCCGCTCACCTCCCAAAAGCATGCCACTAGGTTGACTGGCTATTTTACAAAATGCCGGCTTGTAAATTCATTTGTGAATGCGCGCGTGTGTGTGTGTGTGTGTGTGTGTGTATGCGTGTGGTGCTTTATCATCCTTTTAGCCTTGAGTCCAATGTTCCAGACTCCAGATCCACTCCACCCTTGAACAAAATAAAGTAGGATTAATGCAGATAGATGAATAATAATAATAATAATAATAATAACAACAACAAATAATAGCTGGTCTAATAACCAGCAAAACAGCACAGCCTCGAGCGTGATATTACTTTTATACAACAGTTCCACAAACAGCATTTATTATCAACAGATAGCTGTTAATTTGGAATATCAGATCCATTAACTTCTATCTATCTATCTATCTATCTATCTATCTATCTATCTATCTATCTATCTATCTATCTATCAAGCTAGCTAGCTATTCAGGTTACAATGGTTAGCTAGCTAGCTATTCAGGTTACAATGGTTAGCTAGCTAGCTATTCAGTTTACAATGGTAAGCTAGCTAGCTATTCAGTTTACAATGGTAAGCTAGCTAGCTATTCAGGTTACAATGGTTAGCTAGCTAGCTATTCAGTTTACAATGGTAAGCTAGCTAGCTATTCAGGTTACAATGGTTAGCTAGCTAGCTATTCAGTTTACAATGGTTAGCTAGCTAGCTATTCAGGTTACAATGGTTAGCTAGCTAGCTATCCAGGTTACAATGGTTAGCTAGCTAGCTATTCAGGTTACAATGGTTAGCTAGCTAGCTATCCTAGTAAGCTAATGTTTAGCTACTGCCCTGATAGACTCTTGGTAGTACAACTGCATATTTAACACCTTATTAGGATTAATACTTTAAATCTACGTTTAAATCTAAGAACATTCCCTTTATAGAACAACAGATGTCTAACATTGCTAAGCTAGCTTCAGTTCTCATTAGCTAGCTATTTATGTTTAGGTCTCATACTCAAACACACCACACAGCTCTTCGCTGGAACACCAGCCAGCCAAAAGCAAGCTTACACTTTTAGTTAGACATATTTATTGAAGTACTATTTTTTTTATTGATAACTAAAAAACTGGCCAAATCCACTCCTCGTTGTTTACACTCTTTTACCCACATACATTCTGTCCATCTCTGTGCTATTAGATATTTAGCAGCAGGGCTCACAGCTGTGTCTAAGGCATTTAAGGACCTCATTTTCTCTCTCTCTCTCTCTCTCTCTCTCACACACACACACACACACACACACCTCTTTTCCTTCACAATCTCATTCATGACACGGATAAGGCACTGAAAAATGAGGCTCGGGAAACAGAGCCTATTGAAAGCCTCAGACATTCATATTCGCTCATCAATATGGCAATGCGCCTCTCTCTCTCTCTCTCTCTCTCTCTCTCTCTCATATACACACATACACAAGGGAAGGGAAGAAAACGAATGTGAATACGTTATTCCGAATGAACAGATGATGTGTGCTAAATGGATACAAATACAGAAGATGCACGGATTGTTTGAGATCAGGGCATCTGGTTGAAACTACGTGGTGTTCTCTGAGACTCACGGTGGTTTTAAGACTCGTGGTGGTATAAATCAGAGTAGGAGCTTCTGGGAAATAGAACAAATTACAGTCTTTAGGCAGTAGATACAAACAAACAAAAATAGCTGTGCAAAAAGATTTAGGTTTAGGACAGACAAGAGAAATATAGACATGAATAATTGGAGCACTAAACAAATCCTGATAGAGGTATTGGCATTGCATTACAACCCTAACATATATATATATATACAATCACAAACATACACACAAGCACAGAGGCAGACACGGACACTTAATCAGATTGTCGATGGAGGATGATGAGGTGGCGACCGGGACGACAGAGGCCCTCGGCGTTGAAACTCATTGCAGGCAGCAGGTTAAGCACATCTATAGGACGAGAGCAGTGCAAAAGGCATCATGAATGCTAATGAATAATGAGTTGTTGAACCCAAATATTTGCTTGGCATAAGTTTTGTCTCCTAGAGCTTTCCCACATTTTGTACTGTTGCAATGTCCCAAGCACCTGTGCCACCACCACCCCCAGAAAGACAGCGGGCACAGTGGGCACATGCATGGCGAGCATGTCACAGGTGTTCCCGTGAGGTAGGCAGCTTCTATATAACTAAGTAAATGATTAGCCACTTTTCACCATAATTTTAAGACATTGCCACAGCTGAACCATTTGTGATATCAAAATTTTTCTTAAGATCATATTTGCCTGGTTTGTTGGTAATCGTATAAATTCCCTAGGATAAGTATATCAAATTCCATTGGGTATGTTTGCAAACCATGCCATGCAAGTCGACATGACAGCAAGAAGATGCTGTTCAAGAAATGTCAATGACAGCATAAATTAGTCAGAGAAACAACTAGAAAGCTGTGAGTGACAGTGAGCCCTTAAAAATTGCTTTGACAATTGAAAAGGTTGGCTTCCTCAAGGTTGGGGGCCAGTATATTAGGTTTCCAAGACAACCACAGCATGAATAAAAGAGTGGCAAGTCATATAAAGTTCCACTTATAGTTTGTCAAAGAGATGTTGGAGACATAATCTTATCTTGAGAACACCATTCCCACAGTGAAGCATGTTCATAGCGGCATCATGTTGTGAGTGACCTTGGCACGTTCCATACCAGGTAAGGAATTCCACGTTTGGTGGAAAGTCTCCTCTAGGAAGAGTCGTGGATTTAATAGAGTCTTGTATTATGTTTAAAGTTTAGGATGTTACTTTCCAACAAAAAATGTCCTTGTTCTTCATGATGCTGTTGCTTTGAATATGTGCTTTAAAACACAATAAAGGCCCCCTGGAACAGATAGAGTTGTATAAAGAGCACACTACAGATATGTGAAATCCATTTAACAATTTTTTGTAGACACTATGATTAACAAGACAAAACATTAATACATTAACATTGATTATACATTAAATAAGAGTAAACCGATTACAGGATCGTTGGCACCCAAGGCTTACCCATACCCATGGGGACCAAATTCTAGCTTGTCTTGTCCAATCACAGAAAAACCAATGTGGGGCACCATAGCCTCCCATGCAGGGGCTCAACAGGCAAAAAACCCAAGGCCACCAACTCAGTCTCCAAACTCCCCAGGTCCCAATTCATGTGACCTCCTCTAGGATGCTCATGTCTTACCCCTGGTGGCCCCACCTAACAACTCACAGCCCCAAAACGATCCATCACTAGCTTCCTGGTGCCAGAAACCACAATACACCTCAAGTCCCAAGAGGCCAGAGCAACCCTGGTTTACACAAGGTGAACCTGCACAATACTGTGCTCAATGTTTTGTATTGCATCTTTACGAGAATGTGATAAGGTTCAGGATGGGAATAAATACTTATGCAAGACACTGAAAGGTTTATGCTATAATTTAATGAAAAAGAGCATACGGTTTGTACTGATTACGAGCCTCATTTCATCTTTATCCAAATCATCAGGATCTCTGTGTGTTCGCTCAGCCTGGGGCTCAGATCTCAGACTGACAGAGCTCTAAGCCGAATGTTTGCTCATTAAGCTTGTTATCACAGATTCTGGTAGACACTCTTTCTCTTCAAATGATCTCTCCAAATTGAGACTACACATCATGATATGTGCTGATCCCTGTCTATTATTAGCATGAAGTTTTGTTCTTGTTATTGCTAACTTCCTTGCTCTTATTAATGCATGTCTTTTTTTAAATACTCACTAATTTAAAATATGATATAATTGTTATTGTTTATTGTTTTGATTGTATGTTATTTTTATATGGTTTATTCTTATTTTTTGCATAATCTCACTACGCCACTATTGTCCGCATGTTGTACACAAGACGACAGCTTCTGTTATTTGCATGATTGGATATAAAACACAAGGAGCACACTGCTCTTAGTTAACCGCTTGATGTGGAAATTATATAATGGCTGAAGAATATTCATGAAGACATTCCCTAATCACTCACGGATGAAGGTCATAAAACATGTACATATAAAGAGTGCAACGACGCAAAACAAACAGATCCATAACAACCCGCATGTATATTTACCGAGACCAAAATAAATAGAAATAGAAATTTTGACAATACAGTGGATATGTTTTTTTACAAGCACACACATTCATACACTATGGGACTGACTACTAAAATGCAGTCAGTATATCACACGTGTCTTTTTAAATCAGATGTGGTTAGGGCTCAGTAGGACTAATGATCAGAAGGTTCCAGGTTCAAACCCCAGCACCACCAAGTTGCCACTGTTGGGCACTTGAGCAAGGCCCTTTTCCCCCAACTGCTCAGATGTATCATAGGAGATTTATGGCCCATTAATAGACATTATACATTTGAACATTCATGCACATTTGCCCTTTCCCTGGACATTTCTATTTCATTTCATTTTGCACACTTATTTTGCACATTTATGGTCATTACATCTTCACATTCATGCATAATTGCACACTCCCCATACTTTTCGATTAAAATTCTATGTCAATTTCCACAAGTTTTCATATTTTCCGTATTTGTACAGCAAAATCGTTTGTACAGCTTTTTTGTAAAGTTTTTATCATATTTCATATTTTTTATAGTTTATATTTCATTTTTTTCTACAGCTAAGTCTTTCTATATTTTATTCTTATTATATTCTATAATACATTTCTTATTAATAATCTTGATTTTAATGTCACGAGCGGGTCACTTCATTTCATGCTGTAACAAATAAACTAAAATTTAAATTTGAATTTGAAGATATGATGTAAGTCGCTCTGCATAAGGGCATCAGCCAAATCCTGTAAATGTTAATCTAGATGTGAGATTCGAACCTCAACCCTGGAGATTCGGGGCAAGAGCACTGTGCCGCCTTTAACATTAAATTATAATAGATTTGCTTTTATGTAGTTAAGACCACTTCTTGGTCAGAAGATGTTCATTAATTTCCTAAAACAGCAGCTCTTACAATAGTGTAGCTGCAAATCAGAGGTTAATGTGCTTGTTCTAATACTCATTAGAATCATTTCTGTAGTCATAAATTACCTGAACTCCTTTAAAAGCATGTGTGTGACTCTTAGTATGGTGACGTCCTGCATGACGATGATTCTTTGCATCTCCAGGGTGGAGGGTTCGATTCTCGCCTTCGGGTCTGTGTGCATGGAGTTTGCATGTTCTCCCTGTGCTTGGTGGTTTCCTCTGCATCCTCCGGTTTCCTCCTAGAGTTCAAACACAGCCTCCTGTGACCCTGTATAGTGTTCTGTACCAGTCAGAGATATAGAGACATAACAGATATGCTTATGCGTTTGATGTTTTGACACTTTTGCCAATTGCTGTCTCAAGTTTATGGGTAAAAGTCATGCCTAAGGTCTAGAGTTTCTCATTTCTACTGCTTTTTGTTGTTGTTGTTTCTATTTAAAGCTATATTATTACAGTATTATAGTTTTATTACAGTTATTGTAGAAATGCCTGGTATCTTATTGTGCTTGAATTTCTCACACCTGCGTCTTTGCCTGGAAGTTTGTGTTATAGATTTGCCGGTGCATGCCTGTCCCCTGACCTTGCCTACGGCTGTTCGTGACAAATCCAGTAACCTTTAATAAAACTCCTGCATTTGGAAGCACACTGTTTTCCCTGAGTCCTGCTTGTTACAAGAGTAGACTGAAAGGTTTAAGGCATGCTAGGTCAGCCCTGGGAAGACATGCACCGCACAGCAGGGTGCACTTTTAGACTCAAGTCAGCGCTCCTGAGGGAGACGTGTCCTGCATACCCATTCACGGTGTTCTACATAGGGAGGAGGAGGAGGAGGAGGAGGAGGCGGACAGAAGAACTGCATACTAGAGCCTTTACTGCAGCTTTCCTTGTGAAATATTTACAGGCCTGCCATGGGATGTACATGTAGACACACCATACAAGTTAAACAGATGGCTGACATGCCCCCTCCATGTCTCAACAGTGTGCTGAGTGTGTCTAAGTGTGCCCTCGGAACCAATAATATTAAATGGGAGTAGGCTTGTGTGATACAACAATGTTAAAAGCTCTATATGAGATTTTATACAGACTTTGGCAGCGGTGTTTCGTCTCATTTAGTTTGAATGCAATGTGAAGGAGAAAAGTCAGGAGAAGAATTTAAAGGAAGAACGAGAGCGTAACCTTTACTGAGCCATCTGCAGACAGGCCACTGCAGGGGGACACGCGCTCAGGGTGTCAGGCTCCATCCGGTCTGGAGTGATCACTGCGTGCACTGTGCGTCACTGGGTATGACCCGAGTTTGACGTCAGAGCAGGAGGTGTGTCTGTCTGTGTGTCTGTGTGTGTGTGTGTGTGTGTGCTGGAAAGGGGGATAATAAGTCATAGAAGTGACAGAGAAAAGAAAAAAACAAGTGGGCTTGTAATAATTTGCTTCTGACACGTATTTATGCAACATTTATGTGGTTTCTCATTCTATTTTTCATCAATTATACATTATACACTAATTATTAGACGACCTACAGAGTAGACTTTTACAATCAGTCTATGCACGGTATATCCTAGTACACTTATGACTTGTGGTTTTGTTTTAATTGGATGATTTGTATTGTGATGCAGACTGTTATTGTGAATAGTTGTTGAATTTTTTGAATGTTGTAATTAATTAATTAATTAATTGATTCATCTTCTATACCGATTATTCTGTATATAGAGGCTAGTATGGAGGCTATTTCAGGAGCGTTAGGGCACGAGACAGGGCTACACCCTGGATGGGGTGCCAATCTATCGCAGGGCACAATTCATTTTATTATTATTATTATTATTATTATTATTATTCAATAGATGATAGACACATCAAATGATATAATAATATAATATAATATAATAAATAAAATATATCATAAAAATTTTAAATGCACTGTATAATATGGTTAGGTTTTCTATAATGAAGTAAAGTAAGAATAACTCTCTTCTTGAAAAACACGGAAATTTCCAAGACTTTTTGTTTTTTTGTGATTTTAGTTTTTTTTTTTAAAAGAGTAATTTTTATGGTGCAAATCACAATTAGTGAAGTTACCTTATAACCCTTAATTAACTAAAGAACCACATTTGGTAACCTTCATGAGATTTGTATATTTATTAAATTTTTGTTAATTTTTATATTTAAATAAATGTGCCTTTAAATTTGTGTTATGTATCGACCAAAAAGCAGTATTGTTTATATAACTCATGTTGGTGGTGATTTTATTTTATTTTTCATGTTATATTACAGAAAATGTGTGGTCAAAGATCTAAGAGTTTATGCAGCATGGCAGTGACCAATCTCGCTTCCCTATAATTTAAAATTGCTAACTTCGTTAGTCCTTTTGGAGAGATGATTTTATATGAGTCCCATAAATGCATTTTTCAGTGTTATACTGTCTCGCTTGAAACAATAAACATTTAAAAAGCAAATTATTCATATTTCTTTATGATAGTAATACAAAAATTGGTGTAAGCTTCTACAAGCATATTACTTCATTTAAAAGTTTTAAGTTAAAGCTTAAAAATAAAAAAAGGAAATCTGTAGTGTCTGTAACCATGTGAAATTCAGGTTGCAATATCTTAATATTTTTGCATTTTACAATAATACACTTTCTCAGCTTTATGTCCATGTGAAATCTAAATTGGCCAAGATTCATCTGAATGACAGTTAAGATCATTGAAAGATTTAAATTCCAAAAAGTTACGGACACTACGGACATCAAAGGGCATAAAACTGTATTTAGCAAATGATGAACGATGATATAAATATTTACTAACACTGGGGATGGATCGGGACTAGACGATGATCCTATCTGAAAATTAAATTCTTTTGAGAAAAATTATATCTAGAACCTGGAACCAGATGAGAAACCAAATATGCTAATGTTACAGACCTTGATGTTCAACATAAAGATTACACCAATTAAGCATTTCAAAGAAAAAACCCACAAAACTAAAATACTATATTAATAAATAAATAAATAAATAAATAAATAAATAAAGGCTTGCAAACTGTCTTGAAATTGCTTCATTATTATTATGTGAAGTTTTCAAAGAGTGGTATCTCGCCTGCATATGGGATCTGTTTTTTTTTCTAAAATGTGTATATTGAAAAAAAGACAAAGAGCACATTTATTTAATATTTATTTTATTTTATATTTAATAAAATATTACTCAATGCATGTTGATAGTATATTGAGACAATAATGAAATATGCCACTAATAAAGCGATTATTATTTCCTTGATATTATCTGGAATTTTTTATTTTTTTTTTCAAGGCCACTTTAAGTGGAAGACAGCAAACAAAAATACATACGCATAAACGTTTTTCATAAATACACAGCACACTAACTGTTTTTCCCAGAGCAGGTAAAATCCCAGAGACCTCCAGGCAGATGATTACAGGCCTGTGAAATCAGCTTTAACACCCAATGTGTGCTCAGTATGCAGAGATCTCCATACAGTCCTTTAGATCCCAAACCCGTGTAAACAGCATTTCACCTCCTTAGCAGGTATACATACTCAATAACACACACACACACACACACACACACACACTGACGAAAGCACAGAACATGTGGAATTTAACGTTTTAGGACAAGTGGAGCTGTTACTGAGCCGTGCTGTTGAGCGGTTGCTTGACGTGGTTAGTTACACAGAAAACAGTTTCTATAGAGATGCTGAAGGTCATTAAACACGAACAGATCAGATCTCAGGGGAAGGACCGAGCAGATTCTATCTTTCTTCCTGTTCTCTCCATCATCACAATTTTAACTACGTGTACAGAATCTTTACTACTGCACAACTTATACCAGTCTCTTACCACTGCTTTATAATAATAATAATAATAATAATAATAATAAGTGTGGTGATTCACTCCAGCATTATGATTAGTTATTAATAGCACTTTTAAGGAGGTCTTGTCATCTTAGAACATGAGTCATGTGGCGACATCTTGTGGTGAAATCCTGTTATTACATGCTGCTGTATATATTATCTATCTATATACATTAAAAATCTGATTGTTATTTGAATAATCCAATATTTCCACTTAAATTAATTAATGATTTATTTACCTTTTAAATTGCATGATATAATATTTCACATCTTGGTATTGCTGTCTGTTTATGCAGTTGTGGTTTAAGAGCTGTTCAGCACAGTAAAGCCAGGTCATGGCACAAACAAACAAACAAACAAACAAACAAAACCTATTTTATCATCCCCCTTCAACTTTTCCACATTTTGTCACGTTACAGCCAAAAACGTAAAGGCATTTTATTGTGATTTTATATAATAGACAAACAAAAAGTGTCACATGATACATGATTTTAATTTTTTATTTTTTAATCTGTGGTGTGCATTTGTATTCAGCCCCCTTTACTCTGTCACCGCCAACTAACATCCAGTGGAACCAACTGCACTCGGGGGTCACCGAATTTTTATGGACTTCTAAAGGCACTTGGTTCTACTTGCAAGGCCATGTACAGTATTTATTAATATTGGTTTATTTTCATGAAGGGTGTCAAAAATTATATTTATCCCTCCGATCCATCCTAATCAAATCTATATTTGCGCTGAATCTTTTATATTTTGTACATGCTGAGCTGTAAAACTATTTTTTGGGTCATTTGTGGTTTTATTGGTGAAATTATTTACTGTATAATATTTTAATTTAACTGCTATTATTATTATTATTATTATTATTATTATTATTGTTGTTGTTGTTGTTGTTATTACTGTAAAAGTCCAGTAATGCACTAATAGCGATGATAGAATCTGTCTCTCTCTCTCTCTCTCTCTCTCTCTGTGTGTGTGTGTTTAATGAGCTATTAATAATTAGTTAACACCTGCAACCTGGGGAATTGTGTGCTTTCAAAATGACTTGTAATTAAAGCCAACATGGGACTCAGCTGATACTTAAAGGCTACAGTTAGTTCACAATGATTGGCAGATATATATATATATATAGTGTGTAGTAATTAGAAGAAGATTAAACAAGGGAGACAGAAAAGTCAAATGTCACACTGAACATGTGAAATTCTGACACTACAGTAAGTGATGTTTAAATGATGCAATGAATGAATAACACGTTTGTTTTTTTGTTTTTTTGGCTTACATATTTCTTTTGCGCTGTGGTGTGGACACTTTTGTCTTTTTCGTGCTGTGGGTTTGGTTCTTTCAGGAAATCAGGGCTGTTATTTCAGAAATTTGTCCGAGCGGCTGTTTCAACACAGAGCTTCCAACAGGCACTTCTCCTGTCGCCACCGGGACCAGTTTGGAAATAATCCTCCACATTCCTACGATTCCTGGTACTTTTCCACATTCCAATATTCCTGGGCTTATGAGACATTTGTATATATATTAAATTTGTTGGATTTAATGCACACGTCTAGTCTCACCCAGAACATGTGAACCTTTTCTGTTATTCTTCCCTAAAAGCAACATATATATTCATTTATTTTATTAATATCATTATTTTAAATGCAAATTAACATGAACCTTATATGTCTGCAAAAAACTTTGATCCACCACTTAGATCGAGATCGCTCCTTCTGCCGTGCATACAATGTCTTCTGTTTCATCCTGTTTCAGTGTCCATAAACGCTAACAAGCTTCCGCCCTCACGTCCCTTTATGGAAATCCATTTTTTCCCAAAATACACCTTTTTTCCATCAACTGTTTTGCGGTATTACTTATTTTCAAGCAATTCCCATCCGTTGTCTGGTATTTCTTTTAAACACAATAAGGAAACATATCTATTGCTGGGAGATTCTAGCCTTCTTAAGGCTTGGCACAAGTTCTCTGGTACACCCTGACTCTTCAGGATTTTTAAACTGACCGTCCGAATATAAAGATCCACTCAGTGAAGCTACGCAGTGAGCTGTCAGAGGGTCAAATTCCCTCCAAATAATGAAAAGAATTAAATACCAATATATTTGCACCTTTTAAGCACCTGTTTGTTTGACGCACAACCTCGAGACCAATCTGTACGTCTAAAATGACATTATAGTGGAATTTGTACAAGATGTCCCCCTTAAAAAGAATATCACAGGTCGTGTTGTGTCTGTTCCTTTAGAAAATATAATTGTTTATTCTGATTAATATGGTGGCACGGTGGCGTGGTGTTCAGCACCATCACCTTGCACTTCCAGGTCCTGGGTTCAATTCCCGCTCGGGGTCTGTGTGCATGGAGTTTGCATGTGCTTGGTGGGTTTCCCCCTGGTACTCCGGTTTCCTCTCACAGTCCAAAGACATGCAGATTAGGCTAATTGGCGTTCCCAAATTGCCTGTAGTGTGTAAATGTTGAGTAGAGATCCAACCAAAAAGGGGCAGAAATACAATGGTCACCACTGGCCTCCAAGGTCTCTAGTTGGACTACAGAGGTTCCTTGATGGATGGATGGATGGATGGATTCCGATTAATGCATTTGTATCTGTTTTACCCCTAGAGTTCATCTGTACCATTTCAGCTAGAGACTGATGAATTTCTGAAGGTGTGGGCTCTTCAAGGATGACTAGACCTACATCAACAGTCATACCAGCGGGATTGCAGGAATCAGATCTCATCACAACTGGGAGATTTTGGAATGAGGTGCTGGACCGCACTACCGTGAAAACGCAACGTTAAGATATTTTAATGGAACAGGGTTCATTGTTCCAGGAGGGTTGTAGAATCTTTCCCTAAGGTGCCCTGATGCTCTTTGGGTGGCTCTTTGTGGCCTTCAGATGAAAATGTGTTGGGACAATGCATCTCATTGTTACACCCACACTTTATGTTGGGTGTTTGGTCACCCACCTGTACAGGAGGTGTGGAGAGGATTGGTCCACACTAGAGGGCAGCACTCTCTCTCACATTGATAATGGTTTCGATTCGACTTTAAACATGCACACAAGACTAGATGAAACTTTCAAAGCTTTATCTTATATCCTAGTCGTGGAGTTATACCGGCGTTTCTATCTGAATAAGGCATCAACCCTATTGTAGTACAAACAGCCTCTCCTGCTCCATCTTTCTCAGACCTCATGCACACTTACAAGCCCAAGCAAGCAGGATGTAATATTTTGTGGTCAGAGTCTCATTCTCCTTCTCTCTTCAACATAACATCGCTCCCTGTGGATTTGTGGCTTGTGGTCTCCCGTTTCATGGATAACATCTGCATGAAAAACATTGATTGAAATGACAGCGCCAGCACTGGCACAGAGCGGGGGTAATAAAGTAACCCCAGGCATCGGAGCAATATAGCTGTCATCTATATCTTCTCCTGTTTTGCATCCTTAATAATAATTATCTGCCCCCTTCTCTATCGAGGAAGGCCGGATCACTCATTGGCTTTAATAAATCCTCACATGTGCAAAAAATTTCGACTCATCACATATCATACTAAAACGATTAGCACATTTCATGTTGCAGTCCCATTCCTGCCTCACACACAGTGTTCCTGGAATAGGCTCCAGATCCACCCTAACCCGGAAAAATATGAAGCGATAATTGAAGATACACGAGTGAATATCATGTGGGACCAATTTTCATCCCAGTTTGACACACACATGAAAACAAACTGCTGAAATTGTGGGACCGGTGGACAATCAGTCCATACAGTGCCTACAGTGCTCCTCTAAATCAGTTCGGGTTTTATTTTTATGACGCTTTTAACAATGGGTATTGTCGCAGCGTAGTGGTTAGCACTGTCGCCTTGCACCTCCAGGCTCCGGGTTCGACTCCCGCCTCTGTGTGCATGGCGTTTGCATGTTCTCCCCCGTGCTTGCTGGGCTTCCTCTGGGGGTACTCCGGTTTCCTCCCACAGGCCAAAGACATGCAGATGAGGCTAATTGGCATTGCCAAATTCCCTGTAGTGTGAGTGCACTGCGATGGATTGGCACCCTCTCTAGGGTATACCCCGCCTCATGCCATACAGTAAGTCTCCTGGGATAGGCTCCAACTCCTTTGCGACCCTGTATACAGGATAAAGCGGTACAGACGATGAGTGAGAGTGTTTGAAAGGGGTAAGGAAATATGTATAAAAGCCGCAGATACGGATAGTGCTCTAAGAATTTTTTAAGAGAGTTGAGACTCTAAACAAAAGTCAAGCCTTTACATTAGTTAGTTGGCGGACCATTTAGACACCGCATCAATTTTTATCCTTCTCTTTAGTTTTCTTGAAAAAGGAATCACTTGTTATAAAATCACAATTGAGACCAAGATTTTGGTGAGTTTAATGCCGAGGCCTAAGATAAGTCCAAATACAAAAGCCAATATATCAGAGACATATCCAAGTCAATAGAGAAAACATCTGTAAACCAGACATAAGTACTAGATCAGACTCGAGTCTTACAGCCCTGCGGCATTCTTTAGGGCAGAAGAGTTTGCATTTGCCCGTTTCTCTGTGACATGGCAAGCTGATTTTGCATTTATTTGTTTCTTAAGGGTGGCACGCTGGCATAGTAGCTAAACCTGTGGCCTCGCACCATCCAGGGTCGAGTGCTCGATTCCTGCCTAGGGTCTGTGTGCTTGGAGTTTGTAGGTTCTTCATGTACTTGATAGGTTTCGTTCAGGTATTTGGGTTTTCTCCAACAGCCTGAAGACATGCAGATTAGGGTACATTTACATTTGGGCATTTGGCAGACGCTCTTATCCAGAGTGTCTTACACTTTCATCTCATTATACATCTGAGCAGTTGAGGCTTAAGGGCCTTGCTTAAGGGCCCAACAGTGGCAACTTGGTGGTTGTGGGGTTTAAACCTAGGATCTTCCGAACCGTAGTCCAATGCCTTAACCACTGAGCTACCCCTGGTAACTTGCATGCGAAGGTATGTGTGTGCCCTGCGATGTCCTGGCATATACGATGTCCAGGGTATACCCCACCTTGTGCCTCCTGGGATACCATGTATACAGGATAAAAGATATAGAATAGAAATAAATAAATAGATTTATTTACATTTGTTACATAATAAAAGAAAGTGCTGGTGAAGGGATTGAATATGACTTAACAGCAATCTCCGCAAAAGTGAACGTAACTATGAATATACATATAAGCTTTGGAAATGAAATACTTGTTGCATAATTGGACAGTAATCAGGTAAGAGTAACTCTTACACATTTAATTGTCCTTGAGCTCGTATGTGTCCTCGTGATTGTGTAAGAAACAGCAGTCACGTCTTTGTCCATGAGTCACAAGTGATTTATAGGAAACAGGGAAATAAAGCAATATTTAAGAACGTTTCTGCATTCGTAAGGGTTTTTTTTTCGAAAAAAGATCTAAAAAAGGTATACTTAGAAGTATATTAAATATTAAACATATATTCTTAATTCTAGTCTTTTAGGGCCTAAGCACTATAGTGCTTGTGTTAAACCTCGGAATTCCTTTTCAGTTTTTACACCATTTTAAAATAATCAGATTCCTTCTGTCAAAAGTGTAGCGGCGTAATAATCAGTAATTAAGCGGAAAGTAGATTCCTTTCACCCCTATCCTATTTAAAAAGTATGAAAGGTTCTGCCAATGGAAAATTCTTTCATGTTCGCATTACTCCAAACTGCTTTCAAGTATGTGTAATCGTAAATGTACTGTATCTGAGCTTTTGCCCAGGCATCAATCAGAAATAAATATGATCGAAATTAGGGTGAAAAAAAAAAAAACATTAAAATGCCTCAGTACCATTTCCTTCGCCTGTTTTGGGCACAGTTGGCGATTGCAAGAGCTTTTTTGTATTCCTACCCCTGGAGTCCTGGAGCCCTGCAACAATTTAGCATTTCCTCTGCTTAACACACCTGATTAAAGTCATCATCTAATTAAAGCCCTCACTAGTCCCCGGAGGTACACCGAGACATAAAATTCCTTCTCTCAGATTCGTGGATCTGTATTTACGCCCATTCAGTTCTCTATCTAAAGTGGATCAGCTCACTCATCACCCTGTCCTGGGAGAAAGACAGCTATGTGACTGGTTGCCAGATCAGCGGTGCAGCCACAGGAATGTGCACAGATAGCTTTCATCAGCCACTGGCCATTAAACGCACTTGATGTGATGAGAGAGGAAGAAATGCCCAGTGCCGCAGTCTGGACCTCTGGGATTGTTAATGTAGAACATTCTTGCAGTAACTATTTCAACATCCAAATCCTAAACCATTATTTCCCAATTCCAGGATTGTTTTTGCACCAGATTCAATCGAACAACAATTCCCAAGACCTGCATGTGGTTAGGATGAATGTTTTACAGCTTCGGATTTTAATCCTGGTCCTGATACATTTATTGTTTTTATTAATGTCCGTACTATTGTAACACACCCAGGCCAACTCGGGAATGTTGTTAATTAGATTATTAGATGGATCAGGTATGTTCAATGTTAGTTTTCACACAAAACACAACCTAGCCGTGAACTGATAAGCCTGTCCTGGGTAAAACATTGTGAAATGGAGCTACAGTTTACACCCCTTATCCTTGAGCACGCCTGCCATGCACATTTCAGCTTTGCCTTTTCCTATAAAACATAACTCTACTGACTCCAGAATGGCCTATTACAGCCTTCCCAACTGCATTACTTTCTACAAAATTCACTTTCTCAAAAAATCTCACACCATTAGCAAAGCAGCTCTTTACATGCATGTAGATTTTGGGCGGTGGGCAAGCACAGACAGTATGAAATGACAAAACAAAAAAGACAAAAAACAGCTCTCTTATTTAAATTATGTTTTGGCAGCCAGAGGGGATGCGGTGTCTTTTCAGGTGTTCAGTGTTTGCAGCCAAGCCAAGGCACTGGTCAAGAGGAATGAGCTGAAGGGATGTATACAAAGATTTTGTTGAGAACACATTGGGGAACTGGTCCATCAACTCTCTAAGATCTTGCCATTGGTCTGACATAAGCTTTTCTCCCATGTACATACCAACCCATTTGAGTAGATACGTGGGGACATCACCAAAAACTGAAACAAAGGGTAATAGTTCAAAATTGGGAAGTAAAAGGAGAACTTGGTCCATGGGTTTAAACTTTCTTGGCTGGGTTGGCCCATTGTATACGGTTCTCTGTTCTGCTGGTGCCTGTTCCAGCTGGCAGATGATTGACTGTTGAATAGCCCCTGGGAGTCTGCTTCAAATAGAGGCTTTAAAAGTGGTAAACCCAGTTAAACCTCGTAGTGTTCTCTGATGGGAAATAGGACTTAGGGCAGTAGTAAGTTAAGGCCCTCTTTATTGATCATATTCTTTTGTGTCTGACCTGTTAAGCGGTATTTGGATATGCCTATCTACGGTATTTATTCAAATTTTATTTATGTAGCGCTTTTAACAATGGTCTTTGTCTCAAAGCAGAATGAACAAAATGAAAAGAAAATGTATGGAAGTGTATATGAATGAGAAGAGAGGATGAATATAAAGGGAGAACAGAAGAGGACCAAATATTGAGCTTTGTGGGACTTTGTGTGGAATGTGTCGGGAATGTGTATGGAGCAAATATGGATCCCATTTACGCAAAATGAACGGAGGTCTTATTGCACGACAAGATGACTTCTTTTGTTGACTTCATCTTCTTTGGAGATTCTCAATGATTCAGTTGAGGTTATCTGGAAGTTGAGTCATGTCAACTGGACTCCTTTCACTACTCATTCAAGTAGCTTCTTCAGATTGACTTCTTATGTTGTTAGGTTAGAAAAATGTGCCAGTGAAAGAGAAATCCTGTATTTGAAATGTGGGAATTTGGTTATGGGTTAAGGTCTGGCAAGTTTTTACATTTTACCAGCATAATCTAGGGCAAAGTCTTCGGCAGTTAGGGAAGAGCAAGATGAGCCAGGGGGTTAAGTTGTAAAAAAAAAAAAAATGTTAAGCATGTGAGCATCTTGTGCATGGTATTTTATCTTTTCCTTTTATTTATTTTTTTTGCACTTTTAGCTGAAATTGCTTTAGATGAGAATTTATATAGAAGAGCCTAGTAAGACAAATGGCCTGTGTGAAGGTTATGGACAAGGTTCAACATCAACGAGTGTGCTGGGCATACAGGTATGACATACAGGTATGTTTTTTTTTTTTTTTTCAGTTAATGTTTAGAGAAAGCCTACGCATTCCCTAAAGCAAGTAAAAAAAAAAACATTACCACTGGACAGCTTGGTATTTCACTGTCATCAAGAGCACATACTGGTTCAACATTCATTCACAAATGAGTGACTTTTCCTTCTCCATTATTTACTATTACATACAGTTTTTTATGCAATTGCTAACAAGCTTTACTTCCTGTTCTGTAATTCTGTTATACGTATATCTCTCTGTGCAAACACCCAGATTAGCATCCATTAATTTTATGACTCGAATGCTTAATCTAAAAACAAGCACTACTTCTATTCTAACAAGAACAAACAGAGCACAACAGCCCAAAACACAGAGGCAAAACTTAGTGTCAGAACAGTAGATGATATGGACTGTAAACAAATTAGATTGTAAATCTAATTATCATTAGACCTGATTTGAAGAAGACAGTGTGTAAGATTATAACACGATGTTATGAAAAATAGGAAAAGATTAGAAATACATAGAATTATCATTAACCTTGGAAAATATTTTTCACACTGATAAAGTAGCAAACATTTGTATTCCACTGTAAATCATGTGAGGTTAAGGAAGTCAGTCTAAATGTTTACTCTGTGTTAGCATTCTGTGTGCGAACTGCCTGTTATTCATTTGTTTGTCTTTGTTTCTTAAACAATATAAAATAAACCCCTAAAATAAATCTGTGAAACAATAGAAGCAAAAGTCTGGATGAGAAAATAATAAAAAGAATTGTCCAAGAATCTAGAAAGAGAAAAAAAGAGCATAGTATGAATAAAATACTGACAGCTTTCTCCATCCATTCATCCATCCATCCATTTAGGAACCTCTGTAGTTGAATTAGGGACAGTGGAGACCAATGTGTTTATTTTCCATTTTTATCCCCATGTTGTAATCTGGGAACGGGTATTATCTGGAAACGCCAGTTAGCCTAATTTAGCCAGAACATGCAAACTCCATGCACACAGACCCCGAGACCCTGCAGTCCAAGGCAACAGTACTAATCCACCATGCTGCCAGCGACAGATATGTACAGCTGTCATTTCTACTAATGCTCACATATCCATTATGTATATAACTTATCCTTTGTAGGATCATATTGGGCTGGAGCCTATCCCAGATAAATGAGGGCACAAGGAAGGGTTGGATAGTTGCACTCATTCATACACTATGGGCAAATCGGAAACTCAAACCAGTTGTCTTTGGATCGTTGTAAGAAACTTTTGTACCTGGAGGAAACCCACCAAGCACATGGACGTGCAAGGCAACAGCATAAACCACTAAGTCACCGTGGTTCCTATACCACTATACAGTAATTGTCGATAAAAGTAATGCACCAACCATGGGTGTACTTGCGGTGAAAGTGTCACTATCCTTGATGGCAATGCAATAGCCTGTGTAGGTTCTCTTTCTGTATCTAGTCTATATGAGAACTTTATTGTTATATTTTTTTTATCCATTTAAATTTAATGATGTGAAAAATCCCACACGCTGTATTTCCTGTGTTGTAATAGTGTAATGTTTGTTTGTTGCTAAGGCACTAAGTTTGGAGACTCCTTCCATATACTACAGTATGTCAGATGAAGATCTCCTTACAGTTTATTATTTATCCTTGGATCATGACACACAAGTCCTTTTTGAAATCAAAATCCTACGCAGGGGTATATTTATTGTGCCTGTGTATGAATTTATTGATACTGTGCATGTGTTTTTCCTATACAGTTCCTGTGTGTGTTTTTTTTATACCTAATATTCTTACAGTACATTGACTGACCCCAGAACCACATGGTTTCATAAAAAATCCCACAGTACCATAGTGCTTGACTGGTTAAAATAACACACCGTATTATTACAGGGATACGTCCTGTAAATGGTATACAAGGCACCCAGACAAAAGCAAACTCCACCTTTTAATGGTATTTATGGCATTTATAAGGTTTATATGATGGTAGGGGGGTATTCCTGCCATATAATTCAAATGTGGTGCAGAGGAAAAGTGACATGTACGTGCATTTATGTGGTAATAAAGGCTTGTTTTATGTGACTAAGAAGAAAATGGGCAATAAAGCTTTCTCCGGCCCGAAGTCTCTAAGTGAGCTGAGAGTGATTGTGGCTAGTGCATTATACTGTAGGTTACTCATGGACCTGTACATACTGGACAGTGCAGCCAGAATGCATACATGCAAATCCCCTTTCCTCATGTACAGTATGACTTTAGATACACTCATTGGCCACTTTAATAGGTATGCCTTGCTAGTACTAGGTTGGATCACCTTTTGCCTCAATTCTCCTTGGCATGAATTCAACATTTAACATTTATCATTTGCTATAACAGTGGAGTCCTTCCGACTATCGCTATAACCATGGTGGGTCCATGCCATGTTGTAAGTTCATATTACGTTTCTCTGATGCTTAACACGTTTATGCCATGCATGCGGCACCTTTTTTGTCACGTTATTATAAATACTGCTTTCAATTTCGCACACCATCTCTTTGTGATGAAAAGCCCTGCGTGTGTTGTTGTACTGAGGACTGATTCTCACTGGATATTTTCTCTTTTTTAGACCATTCTCTGTACAAATCTAGAGATGGTTGTTTGTGAAAATTCCAGTAGATCAGCAGTTTCAGAAATAATCAAACCAATCTGTCTGGCACCAACAGCCATGCCACTTTCAAAATCATTTAAATCACCTTCCTTCCTCATTCTAATGCTCAATTTGAACTTCAGCAGATCATTATGTTCGACATGCCTGAATGCACTGAGTTTCTGCCATGTGTTTGGCTGATTGGACACACTATAGGGACAAAAGTATTTGTCCAAACCTGCAATGACATTGTTTCCAAATACACATACTTCAATAAGGAGTTGATCCCTTTTATATGCAGCTATAACAGCTGCCACCCTTCTTGGAAGGCTGTCCACAAGGTTTTGGAGTGTTTTTGTGCCTGTGGGAATTCTTGCCCATTCATTCTGTAGAGCATTTATGAGGTCGGGCACAGATGTTGAACGAGATGTTGGCACTGATGTTGAATGAGAAGGCCTGGATCGCAATCTTCGTTCCAGGTGGTTGATGGGGTAGAGGTCAGGGCTCTCTGTTAGGACCAGTTAAATTCTTCCGTCCACACCGAACTCATCAAACCATGTCTTGCTTTGTGCACTGGGTCACATCTTGGAATAGAAAAGTGCCTTCCCCAAACTGTTGCCACAAAGTTACAGAGATTGCATTGTCCAAGATGTCTTGGTATGCTGAAGCAGTAAGATTGTCCTTCATTGGGGATAAGGGGCCTGATTGAAACACAGGTTTGGCCAAAGACTTTGGCCCATATAGTGTATTTATGTTGACATGGAGTTAAACACGTGTACCTTATAAGATGGCCAGTGAGTATATAAAATATAAATGTACTTAGTGCTATATTTTGTCTAACAGCAAGACCTTGGCTGCATGATGTTTCCCATAACATGCTTCACCATACAGAAGGTTAATAAAAAAAGCTGTGAATATGCAGCGTCTATGACCCTTGTTCCGAAAAGGTGCTGTAGCCCTTCTTCTTAGCCACCACGACATCTTAACGGGGCTGTGCCTCCAAGCTTTGTTTAGCTGGTTTGGATTCAAGCTCTGAACACAGTTATTTAGCGGTTTCACTGCATATACACCATGTGGTATAATGATCAAAACACCTAACAAACACAAGCTGTGTGAAAGAGCTGTTTATGTTCGCTCCGTATTACTTATGACTTGTGCGTATTCAGGCAAAATTCTTGAACAGACCGTTAACAAGGCACACTGTTCTCTCATGTAGTTCACAACAGACACGTTGGCAAACAAGCCATTCGCACAGGCGAAGACTGAACAGAGCAGTAAGTAATTGTCCCTAAATAGCTTTAACACTGGGCTCTGGTTTTCAGGGAATAGTTTAGGTCTAGTCTAAGATTAAATTGCTCTGCTTATGGTCATTTCGTATTGGAAAAGTCAATTTTAGACTCAATGTGTGTGTGTGTGTGTGTGTGTGTTTGCAGAAAAAGCAGATCTTAAACAGGACTATTGGTACTAAGCAATTTTACAAATCACTGTTTAAATCCGATATTTTTAAATCCGATATAATATCAGCCAGGCTTCACTTTAAGTCCTAAACTCATAGCAGAGCTGCTATATGGCCCTTAGTACCAGAGTGATAATGGACCCGCTAGTACTCCAGCCATAAAAACTGGGCTACTACAGTGTATCGAACATAAGGCGCCTTGCACCTCCAGGGTCTGGGGTCAATTCCCAGCCAGGTTCAATTCCCATCTCTGTGTGCATGAAATTTGCATGTCCTCCACGTGCTTGGTGGGTTTTCCTCGGGTACTCCGGTTTCCTTCAACAGTCATGCAGATTAGGCTGATTGGCGTTCCCAAATTGTGTAAATGAGTGTATGTGTGTGTGCCCTGCGATGGATCGACACCCTGTCCGGGGTGTACCCTGTCTTGTGCTCGAAGTCTCCTGGGATAGGCTCTAGGCCCCCATGACACTTATAGATGATACAGTGGTATAGAAGATGAGTGAGTGAGTAAATAAAGATGGCAAAAATCCTCCTCATCTCTTAGTCCTCATTTAAAAATAAAATGTTGTGTAATTACTGTGTACAAATGTGTGGGGGTTTTTTTGTACAGTGTTTTATGTTTGTCTGTACTCTGAGAGCTTGTTTGTCCATCTCATCCCATGAGTCCTTGATCGGATTGGGATAGAGGAAATTTGGACATCAGATCAACAACCTTGACCTGATTCCTGTTCTAATACCTTTCTCTCGTAGGCAGAATTCATTTATTCAGCTACGCTGGTTTTCTGCATGGTTCTCAGCCTGCCATACAGACATAAACAATTCTTGGCTGCCATGATCACAAGGTTTACTGGTGTATAATTGATAATCATAGTTGTTCAAATCACATGGCAGTACTGTTATTGTTACAGTTTGTAATCAAAAACGAATAAAGTCGAGATACACTGTTCTATGTGGTTATTTAGGTAGCATAAACTTTATCCTAGTGTTACATATATAACATTTTCTTAGACCAGTGATTTTGACGAATCTTGACAATTTGTCAAGCAATTTAGGATTCTAAAACATACTGTAAATGCATAATAAGCATTTTTTAAATCGAAAAACTATCTCAGATGTAACTACAGTGTAAAGTGCTCCTCAGACGGGTGGGTGCATTGGGTGGAGTTTTCTTAAAATTGAATATCCTTTGTATACAGTATATTGACATATCAATCCCATGGACCTGATATTATTAAACGAGTGCATGGAATCAGCAAAACGAGAGCAAAGTGGTTGGATCTGGAAAGAACTCGCATCGAAAAACTCGCATCCCTTTAGCTTACATGCACATTGGGTTGTGTGCAGATACTTTTTAATTTGCATGCATGAGAGCATGTGGTCTGCATGAGCTTCTGTGAAGTTACATCATTGTCATTTTTACGAGTTTTGTGGGAACTGCAAGCATAAATATTCCCTAGTTAGGACACAGGCTGTAACTCATAGGCACAGATCACAGAAAATGCACATGATGTTCTGCTTTCAGACATCCCAGCATTTTTTTGTTGTTGTCATTAAGCCTTTGATCATACAGAATCTGATTTGTATCCTTGCACTCTGACCTTTCCTTATATCTCTAAACGGGGCTCTTTTAGGAATGAACACTATAAACCACAAATCCGTCGACATTACTGTAACATTCGAGCTGTTGAAGAATATCACCTTTGACTGCACACTGCATATACTAGTATACTAATGGCAAACAGATCGACAGGACGCAGGCATGGAAAGAGCGCTCAGCTCCAGCCAAAGCCTAAATTTCACAGATCTCCAAAGGAATGCTTCTACAATTAGGGAACAAAATGCTCAGAAAGGTGGGAGATATGTGCGTTGGAAAAAAGCAGAGCAGAACATAGTTAAACTGTGGCTCTCACACATTCCAGTTCTGGGTGTGCACATGGCTGCTTGGTTCTTCTCTATCGATTATGTCTTTCATCAAGGTCGGTTGAGACACTTAGGGAATTAAACTAGACTAGTAGAATCTCAAAGTCATCATTTCAAAACCAAAATGTAATGCGGTGCGCGATGTTCCCTGCGTCACGAACGTTGGCGTTTATATTGGGAAATATATGCACTATATCGTAATTTACTGGACTAACGCAGTCATCGTTGAATTGTTTTGACACTTCATATGATTAAGCCAATGGCAAAGAAGGTCAATTCGATTTTCCACTGGTACAGCACTTTTATTGTCTAACACTCAGTTTGTGGCTTGTTACACAAAACCAAGTAGCAAATACTAAGAAAATCAGATCTTACAACACCTCTTTTGCTAATATAATAGGGTTAGTGGTTACCGTGAAGACTGGCATTGTACGGGAAATGACGTCATCACTCTAAAAATTCGAAGAATTTGCAGTTATTTTAAGAGACACAGACAGAAACAGTATATTTGGCTGCAGATTATTAAATCGACCCTATCATGACATACTGCACTGTTCTGTCTGGTGATAAAACCCCTTTAATAGTGTGCACCAAAAAAATACATAGAAAATTAAATGAATACATTTCAATTTTTTTTAAGTCAATTCTAGCCCACCAGATAGATATCCTATAATAAAGCATGGGAATTAGAATTGGAAGAATTGGAAGAACTATGGAGAAGAACTATGGATGAACGGCTGTCTCCCAAGCGCACCAAGTACACAGGTGCCCACGAGTGACATAGGACACAGTAAAGCCCAGTTCCCACCTTCATGTTTTGTTTTCAGCACCAGGATGTTAGATCTACTGTAGCAAGTGAACTTCATGAGGGTTTTTTTTTCAGTGATTTGTTTGCTTTTCTCAAATATCATTTGCAAGTTATTGAACAGTAGGATTACTGATTTTAATTGTCAGGGGTAGCTCAGTGGTTAAGGTTGGACTACGGTTTGGAAGATCCCAGGTTCAAACCCCACAACCACCAAGTTGCCCCTGTTGGGCCCTTGAGCAAGGCCCTTAACCCTCAACTGCTCAGATGAATAATGAGATAAAAATGTAAGTTGCTCTGGATAAGAGCGTCTGCCAAATGCCTAAGTGTAAATGTAAATGTAATTGAACATGTTCTGTATGTCCATGATGTGGTGACAGTATCATGGCTTACCCATGCCCGAGGGGACAAAAGGTCATCTTGCTCAGCCTGAACCCCTAAAAAAAGGCCAACACGGCACAAATTGGTGATAAAAAGGCACCAGAACGGACAAAAAAATCAATACTGCCGACTCGGCCTCCAAACCTGATCAAGCACCCATGGGATGTGCCAATCCATGGAGGCATCACCATATCACCCAGAGCACCACAAAGGATCCGCTATCAAAGTCCTAGAACCAGACATCACATGGCACTAGAACACCTTAAGCAGAAAAAACTGGTTTAAATGTTAATGGCTTTAACGTTATATCTGATTATATGTATGAAGGTATATTTTAATGTTATGGCTGATTGGTGTGTATGTATAGTGTACTGTATATGAATGTAGCACTGTAGCACTTCTTTGGTTTTGACAGGACTATTATCTTGTGTTCTTTGGTACTTAGGTAACAGAATATAAGCCCTTTGGCACAACATGGGGAAGAGAGAGACAAAGTTGAGCTGAAGAGAGATCAGCGCTCGGAACGTCCGCTCTGTGTGTCCTCATGGCTGCTTTAACCTGTGGCATGTTGCTGACCCTGCAATGTTACAGTAAGTCCTGCGATTGTCTCCACCTTCCACTACAGCCAGGCCTCACCCCAAACAGAGGGACATAGACATAGAGGATACGCTCATTACCATAGGATCAATATTAAACTCAGTATTTGTTAAAACTTTAAGAATTCTTTTATAGTCCATTATCAGACACTGTGGTTGGATGTGTTTAGGAATTTAGGGAAAAACAAACAAACAAACAACAAAACAAAAAAAAAATAAACAAACAAATAGACTCTGAAGAATCATAAAGTAAGGTTTGTTAATTTAAACCTACAGATGATTTTCATGGACTTTGGTTATAAAACCTAACAAAAAAAAATTAACGAATCCTAGAAGAAAAAAAAAAAAAAAAAAGGAAAAAAGCCTTATAAAAAAATCATGTTACTAGACAATCAATAATGTTATTATATACAGTACAGCTGCATAATAATTCAAACTGCAGATAATTTAAAATTAACTAAATGTCATCACAATAAATATGAAAAAAGTTATATTTTTTAATGTAATATTAATAAAGAATTTGAAAATATAATTTGGCTGTGATTGGTATATGAGGACTTTTTTTCCTATGGGTTTTTTTCCATAGTACACTGCAATGACTGGAGACCAACAGCTCTCTCTCTCTCTCTCTCTCTCTCTCTCTCTCTCTAACACACACAAAAGACAAAAAAAAACCTTGCTTAAAATTTATGTTCTTGTTATTAAAGTCAGTTTGGGGTTCTTTAAACGGATCTAAAGTACTAATTAAAAAAACACGAAGATGAGGAAAAACAGGAAAGGGTCATATCTGTTCACATCTGTTTTACTTGAATATGATTCTAGTGAAGTCTTGCTACATTTATTTATGTTTAATTCAATCTGTTCTTAGATGATAACCAAAAAAGCCTCAGGGCTACCGCACCGCATGACTCATTAGTAAATGGTACAGTCTGGGTGTAAAACCTATTAGATTAGATATCAGAAGAGGATTAGTCAGAATAATGTCAATATTTGTAATCAACCCTGTAAAAATAGAAAAATAAATAAAATAAAAAACTGCACTGTATCTGCTGACACATTTCTATCCTAGCCAGGACTGACTTATTCAGCATTTATATATTTTTTTTTTACTGCAATAGCTCTTCTGTGGGATTGGATGAGATGCCTTGGGCACCCATGACCCCATCACCAGTGCACCAGTTAGCCTTCCTTTGGAAGCTACTAGCCACTTGGAACACGACATTTGACATGACAGTTATGGAGATGATCTAACCCAGGTGTCTAGCCATTAACATTAGGCCCTTGTAAAAGCCACCCAGACCCTTAAAGTTTAAAGATCATTTTCCTGTGTCAAAAACATCAACATCAAGAACTGACTTTTCATTTGCTGGAAAAAAAAAAATCACAACTCTTTCCAGGTGTCACTGTAACCAGAGAAGTGATGTTATTCACTTCACTTGTCAGTGACTTTAACGCTATGGCTGATTTGTGTGTACTGTGTTACCATATGTGTATTTCATAATAATGACACTATATTCTAATATAGAGTTATAGAGTCAAAGAAGTAATAATAATAATGAGATGTTTACTTGGAATAATTGATAATATTGTCCCTGGAAATAATTAGTTGGAATATAAAATGCATATTAATTTATTATTTATAATGACAAAATATATTTCAGTTAAAACATATGATCAAATTCAAATTCAAATGTTATTTGTCACATACAGTACACAATCTTATGAAAATAAAAGCATATGGATTAGAAATAAATATGAATAAAAATTAAATTATTCTGTACAAATAAGGAAATTCTGTAAAATATAGCAAAATATAGAAAATATAGAAACAAAATAGAAACTTATAGAAATTTTGTGTAAATACTGAAGAAAAAAGGGTTTGGGGGGAGGGGGGTACAAATATGCATACAAAGTGTCTTATTAAAGTGTCTTGTGCAATAATCCAGAAATGAAAATAAAAATATGTAAGTGTGCATGAATGTGTTAAGAATTAGGTCTAAACGAGATCTTAGATCTATATTTAAATATTGTAGTACATAAAGCTAAGTACAAACTAACATGCTATAAAGAAATAATGAGTCATTAATATAAAATAATGAGTTATTAAGTTGAAATAAGTCTACTCTACTCTGTTGAATAATCATATTGTTCGAGTTAATATTAAGTCTATGTAAATTAAGTGCAGACTTTCTTAGAACACTGGGTGATTTAATCATCATTATATAATATCTTAAAATAATGGGTTTCTGTATTATATCAGAATAATGAGATATTAATTAAGAACAATGACGCAATCCTGAAATAACTAGTTATTAGATCAGAATAATTAGATATTAAGTTTAAAGAAATCATTTTTGTTTTTTTTAAATAGCAAGTTCCAAGTAATCCAATCATCATCTACTGTATCCTCTGTAGTCTAACTAGGGAGCGTGGAGGGCAATAGTGATTACCACTGTATTTATTCCTATTTCACGACCGTGTGTGTTTGTATGTGTGTGTGTGTGTATGTCTGGATGTTCTCCCTGGGCTTGGTGGGTTTCCCCTGGGTACTCTGGTTTTCTCCCACAGTCCAAAAACATGCAGGTTATGTTTACTGGCATTCCCAAATTGGCCGTAGTGTGTGAGTGTATGTACATGTGTGTGTGTGTGTGTGTGTGTGTGCCCTGTGATGTGCCCATCCAAGGTGTACCCTGCTTCATGCCCTAATTCCTGGGATAGTCCCCTGTCACCCTGTATGCACTATAAAGCGTTGAGGCTATGAGTGAGTAGGTGATATTAATTATGGAATAATGACATCATACGTATGATGGAATGATGTAATCAGTAAAACATGCAGTGGGCGAAAGAGGCAATAAATACAAGGCGCGTGTTGTGGGCACACATACTGCTCATGCACGCAGAGAGAGAGAGAGAGAGAGTGTGTGTGTGTGTAGTGTGTGTACTCCACCTCAGTGCATGTTCAGAGAGAGAGAGAGAGAGAGAGGGAGCGCGCGCTCAGATCAGCTCACTGCGCGCTCACACACACACAGGAGGAGGTGAGGTGCGTCCCTGCAAGTTGGGGAGAGTCCGCGCTTTGGGGAGATGCGCGTGTGACAGGACCCGGCGCGATCGCGAAGGAGGAGGAACCCTGACTCCGCGCTCGAGGGCGTGCGCGCGTGTCTACACGCTCGTGTGTGTGTCTGTGTACAGTACGCGCGTGTGCGGCTGAGCTCGTGCGCTCGTGCATCTCCGGGCTCCGGATCTGGATCTCTCGCGGATTTGATGGATGCATGATCAGGAGGTGATGCCCATTTATGTCATCGATCGCAAATTTCCAGACACACCTGGTAAGTCAGCCGGCTTTTACTCGTTGTTTTTTGTTGTTGTTGTTGTTGTTGTTGTGTTAAAGTTGCTGCCGCGTCTCCTCACGAGCGGTGCACGCAGCTGGAGTAACTTGGCACGCATCTGATTGTTTACACACTTTTTTAAACACGTACCGCACTTGCTGTTTGATATTATTAGGAATTGATTTTTAATTGGCTCAGTATTCATTTTGTCACAGTATCAGCACGTGATCTGATTAATATTATTATTATTATTATTATTATTATTGTTGCATGTGAATGCATCATGTTGCATGCGTGTCAATTAACAGTTATGTAGGGACAAACTTTTTCGTCATGACAACAATGATGACATGAGATGAATGTCATTTCCCACTTCTAATTCTTAAAAAACAAAACAAAACTGATTATTCATTTAAAAGAGATCTGAGGTACATACCGTTCTTCCTCCTCTTTGATGATGAAATTATAAAAGGAAAACTCTTGTATGATATAAGCTTTGATCAGATTTTGATTTGGGTTGCATTTACATACTTTTTTGATCTAACTGCATGTGTGTATGTGTGTGAGAGAGAAGAGGGTTATGAGCATGCAGAATGTGTGTATGTGTGTGTGTGTGTGACACGTGTATGCCTTCACAAATGGCTGCATTTATGTGGATGAGTGTGTAAATTAATTCTGATTATGATGTGTTACAGAGATGTCAAGCATTTGTGTCTGCAGGGTGGCATGGTTACACATTTGCTTCATGGTGAGGTGTGTGTGTGTGTGTGTATGACAGAGAGAACATGGGTGAGACATAGCCATACTGTGTGTGTGTGTGTGTGTGCGCGATGCAAGTGGCCCTTACAGTGCTAACAACATTGAAAGGTTAGGAAAGCTTTTAATGAAAGCGTGCACATTTTTACATGAATTACTTTTCATGTTTTTTTTTATTACTTTGACCAGATTTTTACATAAACATGATTTTTACACAATTCATCTGATTTTAGATCTGAATTTTACCCATGATCCCTTTAGTTTACATTCATTATCCATTTTATGTTATCACATGCTTTGATTTTTTCAAAACTCAACTCCAAAAATAAGGCAGACCTCCAATGTTTTTTTTTATTTATTTTTTTTATGTCCATATATAAAATCTATTTTTACAAGACAAAATTTGCTTCTAAACTTTTTTTTCCATTAGTTTAAATGCCTATATGATATTTTCTAATGCTGGGTTGGTACAGTATTAGCTGAGGTTCACCCCCTCCCTCACTTCCTCAAAAGGCAGGCCAGTGCTTGCATACTTGAGGTGATATCTTATCCAGGATGATCAGTGGGTGTGTGTGTCAGAATGGTGGCTTGGCACACAGTGACACATCCACCCTACATACCCTCTATCATATCATATTACACACAGAGCGTTGCTGCTCCCTGCGCTCAGGCTCAGGTCAGAACAGCACCTTACTCGAGTGCTCAGATCAAGTCAGACGCTCACATAAGAAACTGGTTTGGACGAGTCTAAATGTTACAGATGAATTAGAATAGTGTTTTTTTTTCCCTATAAGAAGTCTTTATTATATATTTTAATAGTCGAAAATATGATAATGAAAATGCAGATAAAATACAGCTATATGCAATGTAATGCATTTTCATAAAGATTTAATTACTGGTCACATGTACAGTACATTACAGCACACTGAAATGATTTTTTTCACACATCCCAGTGAGGAAGCTGGGGTCAGTGTGCAGGGTCAGCACTCAAGGAGCGGACAGGGTTAAGGGCTTTGCTCAAGGGTTCAACAGGGGCAGTGCTGGAGCATGAACCCCCAACCTTAAGATCAAAACCCCGAGAGGCTAAACCGTTTAAGCCACCACTGCCACACAATGGCTTATGATTGATGGTCTGTGAATAAACTGTTCAAATTATTTCAATAAGTAGTTTTTACACCCCCCCCCCCCCAAACAAAAATAATAAATTCATTCAGAACTTAAAAAAAAAAATACCAGAAAATAAATAAAAGGAAAAAAATCTTTCTTTTACAGAAAGACAATGTCTTTACATAGGAAAGAGCTGTTAAGGGACAAATCTTATTAATAATAATATTAATCAGTTCTGAATCAGTTCTGAAGCTCAAATAATGAGATATTAATTAGTTCATTTATTTTTATTCTCCCACAGTCCAAAGACATACAGGTTAGGTTAATTGTCATTTCCAAATTTCCTGTAGTGTGTAAATGAGTGTGTGTAAGTGTGTGTGCCCTGCGATGGATTGGCACCCTGTCCAGGCCCTAAGTCTCCTGAGATAGGCTCCAGCCCCCTGCGACCCTGAATACAGGATAGAGTGGTATAGATGAGTTCATTTAGATTTTCCTTGATTTTCTCCCAGATTTATCCGGGTGCAATTCTCCCCATATTGTTAAACCACTCCCCCATCAGCGACAGCTACCATAGCACAAGAAGCTGCCAACTGCATCTTTTCAAACTGCTGCTCAGACTTTGTTAGGTAGCGGCGTAACACAATCAGACAAAAGTGCTCTCTGCCCTGACGGGTTCCTGAGCTTGTAGATACGCTTATGTGTTTACCCTCTTACAAAAAAGAAGAGTGAACATGAATAATTAATTAATGAAATTTAAACCTTTCACATACTTTTTAAAGATTTGTACATTAAGCAGTTTTTTTCTGTTTCATTCCGTCTTTTTTTTTTTCTCATTTTAAAAGATGTGATTAAATATCATTTGCATACAGTCAGACCTTACATTAATTCTTCAGAACTCGTACCGCAGGCAAAACATAAGTGCAGAGGTTAAGACTTTAATAACAACTATAAGACACAAACCAAAACAATAACATAATCCAGAAGCAAAACAACTGGGTGGCGGACAGTAGACTAAACAGAACCACCGCAGATGTGAGACAAAGACAAGACTAAACTCAGACTCTTAAATAATAATACTTATAGGTAGACTAATCTAGAACACCTGTAAACAGAAAACAAAAGACAGCAGGACGCGACTACAACTTAAAAGTCCCGAGCATGCAACGTCCTAAAAACCCACAAAACCCAAAGAGTTTATGGCCACACAGTTCCCTTCAGGAGCGAACAGAGTGTCCTCAAATGGGAGACAGCGCTAGCATAAAGTCCTCAAACCTGGGTGCTGGAGCTAGCCTGATGTCCTAACAGCCAGGTAATGGACTTGAGTGCACCACTCTAGAACCCAGCTGATGGGAACAGCAGCACATCCTCGGGACAGGAGACACTGCTGAGCTAGGTGGTGCATTATCTGGCGGAGACGGGGTCGGGAACGGCTCAGACAGTGCAGGGTATGACCAAAGCAGTGCGGGGTGTGGCTCAGGCAGTGCATGACAGACAGGGAGTGCATTAGAGGAGGTAAATCATTGCTAATATGGCTAACAGGAAGTATCTCAGTGCTGCATGACTAACAGGAAGTATCTTGGCTAAGAAGAAGAATCTCACGGTTAACAGGGCTTTCAGGAACCGTTACGTGTTTAACAGGGTTTTCAGGAACCATTTTATATTTAACAGCGCTGTCAGGAATTTGACTGTGACTCTTAGGAATTATAACTAGACGCTCAGGAAGCTTAACAGGGTTTTCAGGAAGTTTAACAGGGATAGAAAGCAAAAGTCAGGAAAATTGGGATTTAACCCAATTGGAGAACTGGCGCTGGAGGTCTCTCTTTCGACCTCCTCATGAGCTCAGCAAGCTGGGTGATGAGCATCATCGCTTGTTCTGGATTTCCTCAATATATGCCACTGGATACTGAGCAGGTTGTGCAGTGTGTCATATGTCCATCTGAATAGCAAGCTCTCTTACTCACTGCTGAATAGTACAAAGCCAGTGCTGATGTTCCTCACCGTCTGCCCCTAGTTGACACGACGAGGTACAGTAAGGGGTTCCTCCTCTCGCTGGACACTGCCATGCTCTGAAATCTTTCTCGTGGTATGTGAATATGGGTGCCTTGACTCTCTGCACACCTCCTTGCAGCATTTTAAAGGGCAAGCACCTTATGGCAAGTGGGAACCTTTCCATCTCTGCTGTGTCGATTGCTCTATAGCACTAGTTTTCTTCAGATTTTGTATGTTTCTCTCCTACCCTAACCCAAACCCCTAACATTTTTGGCTTGTCACAGGTTCATGGAGCGGCTACCTCATAAGTCTGGTCACCTAATGTGTGTCCGGTACACCACATGTGTGGTCTTGCAGAACCACTGTAAGGAAACTTTAGTGCTGTACTGCAGGCACAGCATAAGCAAAGACATTAAGTCTTTAATAGCAACTACTGTATAACGCACAAACCAAACCAATAACATAATCCAACAGCCAAACATCCGGGTGACGGACAATAGACTATACAGGACATCAACAGATGCAAGATAAAGACAAGACCATAGTCAGGATTTAGTTGAGGCTTACACTTACCTTGCTTTATCCATTCAACAACAAGCTTTGGTTGTGCTGTTGGAACATTCAGTTGAGTCCAATTTTCGACTACCTAGCCGATAATTTCAGGTTATGCTAAAGAATTCTGATTTAAGTCTCCTCCTTTTGCATTGTCAGAACCACTGGCAGCAAAACAGCCCCAAAGCAGCATGCTACCACCACCATGTGTAACAGCTGCTACGATGATCTAGGGGTTGAACGTATTGCCTTCACTCCTCTAAACAAACCTTTATGTTTAAAGGAGTTTAAAGTTTTGTTTAAAGTATTTTCTGGTCAAAACTTTCCTCCAAAAGGCTTTTTATTTGTCTGTGTGGTCAGATACAAGCCTTAGTTCAGTTTAAAGGAATGGATTTTAGAGCAGGGGCTACTTTCTTGGACAGCAGGCTTTCGATTCATGTTTAATCCATGGTGATATAAAACTCACTTGACCGTAGACAGTGACACTGACACTGCCGTTCCAGCAGCTTGCAGTTAATGGCAGGCCTGTGCCTTTGTGGTTCCTGGGTTCTTCCTAAACCTGAGTGTTCTCCCAGCTGAGGTTTCGATCCTTCAGACCTTGGCAAAGTGGCTAAACCTCCCTTTAACTTCCTGATCTAAAAATCTGCAGTCGTTCATATACGACTCTAAGAGTAAATCCTGACTCGTTTAAACCTTCTACCCTTTTCTCAGCTCTGCACTGAGCTCCTTGGACATTTAGACGTTACTCTGTATTGTTCAGGTCAATGAGTGCCGTCAAGCAAACCTTTATTATGTTGGCACAGAGAAGCTACCAGCTGGAGTCCATCATCATTACGAACAGGGCGTAGAGAGACCTTGGGCTTGCCCAGTTAAAAGACATCTCAAGACTTTCAACACCACTGAAGTAATGCGAGCCAATATTCCGTACATACTTTCATCACATTTTGAACATGTGGGATGCTTCCCTAATCACAGGAGATGATAGAACAATAAAAGTAGCCTGTGGATTTTTACTCAGTTTACATGCTCTGGATCGGTTTATTTGCACATAATGTGATTAAAGCTTTTCCCCCCTATAGATCATTACTATATAAAAATAAGTCCAAAATGATTTTAAATAAAACACTGTTGGGATTCAGAGTGAGAAACGATTGTTTGCTTTAAAGATATTTTAATAAGGGCAGAAAGGAAAAAAAAAAAAGGATCCATTGATTTACTCTGGCTGGTGAAATTAAATGTTTTTGATTTTTTTTTTAAAGCGTGCGAGAGCGGTTGAGATTTTTTCATGCACAGCACGCTTGATTGTCAGTTCTCTCTACACAATTTAATAAACAATTACAACAACAGCATGGAGATGTTCTAACAAAAAACACCAATTATGTGGCGTTAAAGAGTAATTGTTGATGAAACTGTAACCATGGACGGTTTCATAAAAAAATAGCACTCGATGAAATATGTACAGTAAGTGCGATTATGATTTGTTTTGTAGTAGTACATGTACAGTACTGTAGTTTTTAACTATGGTTAAAAACAAACAAAAAACAACAACTGCATTACAATTGCTGCGATGTTACACAAAGCTCTTTTCCCCCCAATTACATAAAGATAAAAAAAGTATATACTGATACTCAACTGATGATGAATTACCGGAAGGATTAGTGCTTATTCTTAATGATTCTTGAAGATGATTTATGCTATAAATGATGTGTTGATTAATCTTCATCGGCAGCTCTGAAATAATGCAGCTGCAAATCATAAGTTTATATTAACACTTATTCTAATATTTTAATATTTCAAATGAAGATATTTTTCTAGTGTAACAAAGCATAAAATTGTATAGGCATTATTTACCTAAATAGATTATATATATATATATATATATATATATATATATATATATATATATCGTGGATATGGTGAAGTTTGTTGATTTCCATCTTTTAGCGTTTTATTTCCTACTATAGAAGCAGTGCTTATTCCTATTTATTCTATAGTAGCTAAAGACACCCATGTGCACAATTAAATGACTCTATGATCCAGGCCAAACTCCAACGGATTTTACTTACTACGGTTGGGAGCATGAAATTGTCCAAAATGTCTTAGTATGCTGAAGCATTAAGAGTTCCTTTCACTGGAAGCCCAACTCCTGAAAAACATCCCCACACCAGTTCCAACATGACTGCGCACCAGTGCACAAAGCCAGGCCCATAAACATATGGATGAGTGAGTTTGGTGTGTAAGAACTTGAAGTCCTGACCTCAACCTGATAGAACACCTTTGGGATGAATTAGAGCGGAGACTGCGAGCCAGGTCTTCTCGTCCAACATCAGTGTCTGACCTCACATATGCACTTCTGGAAGAGTGGTCAAACATTCCCATAAACACACTCCTAAACCTTGTGGAAAGCCTTCGCAGAAGACTTGAACCTGTTATAGCTACACCGTTATAGTAGCAGTCTCATTACTTACTCACTCATATACCGCTATACCGCTTTATTCTGTATTCAGGGTCGCGGGGGGCGGAGCCTATCCTGGGAGGCTTAGAGCATGAGGTAGGGTGCACCTGGACAGGGTGCCAATCCATCGCAGGACACACACACATACACTACGGGCAATTTTGGAACGCCAGTTAGCCTAACCTGCTAATATCTTTGGAATGTGGGAGGAAACCAGAGTACCCGGAGGAAACCCACCAAGCACGGGGAGAACATGCAAACTCCATACACACACACACGTGTATATATATATATTACTTTTACTGAAAAGTAACTAGTAATAGTAACTTATTTCGTCCATGAGTACCCACAGTAGCACAACACTGACCGAAACATTAATGCAGGAATAGCACACACTTATACTAAAAGACCTGATTATTTTACACGGCGTACACAGAAACCGTACGGTGCAGATGTTAACGAGCCTTCAGTGTGCTATGCTCATGCTTACACTTCTGCACTTTCAGTTTAGTTTCAGTCTTTCAATGAAATCTGGTTTTGATATTTTTAGTCACTAAATATTAACACATCCACACACACACAACCACACACACCTAGTTTAAAGCCGGCAGTTGCTGTTGCTGACTGTTTACTTCAGGCTACGCTTTGAAGGGGATTAAGAGTGAAGGATTATGGTCTTTCCATATCTTAAACGTTCACAGGAAATGATAGGTCTTCACAAGAGAGCATCCGGAGAATCATCTCCATGAGCCGCGATGGACCTCCCTTTTTTCCATTCACACACACACACACACACACACACACACACACACACTGCAACACTGTGTCATGTGTCATTCTGTTCAGTCTATTTGACTGTATTTATGTTTTACTTCTGGTATAAATGAATAGAAAAGAGAGAGACACAGAAAGGGGGAAATACTTCCGTCAGTATCTCTCACTCCTCCTTCTAAATGGAAGAGTTTAAGAGACTTTGAACCCCGGCCAGAGACCTGTCATAGCTAACTCAACAGAACCATCCCATTTGGAGCGTCTGTGTGTCAGTGTTTGTGCACGCGCATACACACACACACACACACACACACACACACACACACACACACCTGTCCGAGGGATCAAGGATTAATTGCCGGTTGAGATAAACGTAAGAGCTCGAAGCACAAACTTCTCATTTGTCTCCAGCCTGAAAAGGAAAGCGAAGTTGCGTGAAGCTCGAGAATTACTTATTTTTCCCCGAGGTGGGATCTTTTAAGGAATTCTACTCAGGTTATGGCTTTTCTTTATGCATTTATTTATCCCCTGTGTTCCTGTGTGCTTGTCTCAGGTGAATTGCCGCAGGCTGCTCCAGAAGGACAGCACAATATGGCTGAAAACAACACGCAGAAGAAGAAGTCTCGCTGGACGTCACTGGAGATAGGCCTCCTGACCATCGTATCGTTGCTTTTCATAGTCGTCCTAGCCCTCGTCATCCTCTTTGTCATGCACAGCAGCAACAGCAGCAGCAGCAGCAGTGGTGAGTACAGTACAGATGTGAACTGAGTACAGATGTGAACTGAGTACAGATGTGAACTTTTTACAATTCCTTCACTCATTCAAAATGAACATGATCCGGAGTTCCTTACATTTCACACATATCCATTGTGATTTTCCATGTACTGAAAAGTTTTCTCATGCCTAGAGGAAGTCGTATTATGTCACGTGTATACAGTAGGAGATGTATTAACAGAGGAAAGAGCAAAGGTCTGAGTGTCTAGTGTTTTATTATATGCACTCACATTTTAAGGATGCCCATAAGCAACTGCTCGATGTCTACTAAAGCAGTTTCTTATATTTAATCAATAATATGCTGTCCTTCTATTCTGTACACTGCTCTGAGTCCAGTTTATTATATTGAGTTACATACAGCATGTACATACAGACTTCAGCCTTCTGAAATTGGAACATTTACAACGTCTTAGTGCATTGTATGGAGTTCGCTTTGCAAAAATCCAGCATTGTCTAATTATTGAAACATTTTTTTACAAAAGTTTAAAAAAGAAAAAAAAAGCATGTATTGTAAGTGCTTTGTATTTTTTTATTTCTCTAATTATTGAAATATTTTCTTACCGAATAAAAAAAAAGAAGAAAAAAGCATGCAAAAGCAAAAATCCACCATTTATTTGTCTCAATAAAGCAGTTTCTTACAGAATAATAATAAAACAATAATCCTTACATATTATTTTCCCTAAGCTGTCACAGCAAACTGTTAGAGATACTTTGACAAACTGACCCATTATTTTTACCGATCACAAACTATAGGACTCGCAGGTCCTATATATAGCTAACATAATCCTGTAATATAGCTACTCATGATTTAGTAGCTATATTACATTTATTTTATGCCAAAATAACATCACCTTCAGCAATAAATGAGAAAGTGTGCATGTGAAATTTACCAAGTATCTACATTTGAACTAAAACAGATCATGCCAGCTTTCCTCCTTAAACATCTGGTTAAACTGAAACTTGCGAACTACTGTATAAAAGCCACGTGTTAACATCTGGACCACAGTGTTCTCAGTGCTAGTTAGGATCTCTGTAACATCCCGAAACCAAACTATATCTTTGTTATTAAAATACGTGGGATATATACAAATTCGAATGCTTCGGAATAGCAATGTGAATAGAATTTGAGATAGCGTCATCGCGTCTTCAAGTATCCAGTAAAACCCGGCAGAGTTTCTGTTTGTTTTTGCTGTTATTGGAACGACGGTGTACAAAATCACAGGTTGTCAAGACAGCAGGATTGATGTGCTAGTTTGATGAGAATAACATTTTAAAAGCTTGTAAAGTGGAGCTAAGGAAAAGTGTGTGTGTGTGTGTGTGGGTCAGGAATAATAGGTATGGTTGGGTAAGCAAAGCTCAAAGCTCAAAAGCCCGGATGGGCAATGAAGAGAGGAAAGACAGGGCAGTTTATAGTCTGTTAATGGCGTATGTGGTCGTATGGCTGGTTTTAGAGGATGATTTTGTCATCAATATTTCTGCAATTTCGCAAAGGAAGTTTGAATAGCCTGGGCCACCAACAAGGTTAATAAAAGTTAATAATCATCGAAGAGATTTCTTGGCTGTAAAATCCATGTATCCATCTAGGAACCTCTGGAAGTCCAACTAGGGACAGTAGAGGACTATTGTATTTACTGTATTTCCATTTTTACAACCATGGTAGGACTGTTGAACATTTACACGCTCATTCACACACTATGGGAAATTTGGTAACACCATTTAGCCTAACCTGCTTGTCTTTGGACTGTGGGGAGAAACCGGAGTACTTGGATGAAACCCACCAAGCACAGGGAGGACATTCAAAATTCATCGTTTATCTTACTGCATTTATGAATACATTATTATTAATAATAAATTAACACAGGTATAAGATTATATTAAGGAGTGCTTTTTAACACGTTAGAGTTTATACACTAATACATAGGGACTTTCATGTTGGAAGCCTTTTTGTGTTAATGGAATGTTAAGGTGAAGTGTTCTGTAACATCTAGGGACATCTCGAGTGTCCGGGTTTCTGGGGGTTTGTTAATTCCTGCAGTATAAAAGGAATAAAGGAGATAAAGGGAAGGCTGTAGGTAGGGGAGTAGAGGGTAACGATAGGTTGAAACAGTGAGATTGGAGGGTAATAGCGGGGCCAGGAGGGTAGGATTTCATTTTGGAAGATTCAGAGTGAGACTCCTACTGATAAAAAGTGAACCGAAACTAGATTAGATATAGAAACCAATATTTATTTATTTATTTATTTATTTATTTATGCATGCATGCTTTTCATTTCAGGCCTGGGAGTGTGCATTACAAATTGCATGGAGACATAACTGTATAGATTTTTACTAGTGCCCCACTGAACAGTCCACTTCATCCTATTCTCCATCATACACCATTAATAGCATGAACACTAAATCATTGATAGTGTTTTTTCTGAACATTGCCTGCTCAGCATTATATATTAACCCACCAGCTCTCTGACCTCTTGCGTGTCTCGATCTCTTGTAGATGGGGTTTGCACTACAGCTGACTGCACGCGGTCGGGTAAGCACATTTTACAAACCATCACGAGATGTGTGACGTTAGACGGATTCTGGGATAAAAGTTATTGATTAACAAACATTCTTCCCCGGGGAGTGTTTTAGATCGTACGTGACCCGTCACATCAAATCAGGTATTAAGTCCCATTTGGGGTTCTCGGCTGAACGAGCTCCATTTTCATACCAAGGTTATTCCGGTATCATGACCATATCATGCTGAGATACGGCCAGTGTGTTTGTTTATGAGGAGCGCCTTGGAATAAACTGTCAAAATCCTATTTTTAGAATATCTAGATGAGGATTCTGTGATGTAATAGGGAAGAGGGAACCAGCAGTCTCAATTTGACACCAGGATTTCCCTGCTACTCCTAAAACGAACCTCGAACAATTCATAGTAGAGTAACTAGCTTGGATAGTGGATCATTAAAGTGCTTTAAAGCAAAATCAAAGATCTTTCTTGATTCTGTGAACGGATCAATAAGATAAGGGATTTATTAAAAGATTTTTGCCAAAATTGAAAATTTGATGACCTTTGACCTGTGTGATGTAATATCTGCCTTGATATTAAAGGTCACTTGCTGGTTTCCTAGTTTTGACACACACAATCAACTCACAAAGCTCTAAACTGGTTAACGAGCTTAAAAATACTAAGCATTAGGAAAAATAATAGATTAGAAAGAATAATAATGTTAATATATCTCAATAACTAACAGGTCAGATTCAGAACATTCTGCAGTTTAAATAAGCAAATCATACAAGACAACACATTTATGAATACCTGCCAAATCCTTTAATGTGTTCATGAGCAAAGAATGTATATTTTACAACCTCCAGATGAGACTGAGACTATTTCTTGGCGTTTCAGCATCTCGCCTGATTGAGAACATGGACTCTACGGCAGATCCGTGTCAAGACTTCTACCAGTATGCCTGTGGAGGCTGGCTGAAAAAGAACATCATCCCCGAGACCAGCTCACGCTACAGCACCTTCGACATCCTCCGGGATGAACTGGAGGTTGTGCTTAAAGGTACCTGCTTACTATTGATAAACCATGTGAAATCTGGATTTGGTGTATTTTTTTTTTACTATGGAATCGAAATATCTTCTTAATAAACCTTCTGAATTCGCTTTTGTATTGGATGGCTTGAACAGTAAGGGTGGACAGTGGCTCAAGAACCTTCGGCATATGAGTTCAAGCTTTACGCATCTATTAATAGTACAGAGAAATACAGTCTGCTGCTGGGGGGGGGGTGTAGGGGGGATCAGGAGGGGAAGGGAGGGTTAGCAGAGGTTAGCGCTTTCCTGTATCCCTTTTTAAATTTCAGTATTCCTAATGTAATTTATGCCCATGTGTAGCTTTTACATATTGATATTAGGTCTATTTTAGATAATTAATTCACATAATACTACACACTACAATAAATCAAGTTTGTAAATATAATAAATTCTATTTAATGAGTTTAACATAAACACCCTTTTTAGTATTATTTACCAGTATTTATTTATCGATAATTCGACAACTAATAACGATATATTTTTACCTGCTTTCTTATTTTTGGAATAATTATTTGAGACAAACACATTCTATTCTATTTCTATTTCTATTCTCACATTACATTCTATTTCAAAGTAAAAATAGGGAAAATACTAATATAGACTGTCTGGAGTGTCTACAGTAGCGTGCAAAAGTCTTAAACGTCGTAGATTAAATAAACGAAACAGGAACAAATGTTTTACCTGTGACAGGCTGCGAAGTGCCTAAAGATACAATAAAAAAACTGGTTGTTTATGTAACAGCCTCAGCAGCGACCTCGTTTCCCCTCTCGTCTGGTCCAACCTCCAGCATTCAGCATCAGCAGTAAAGTAGACTAATCACCGCCTGATCATCTGCACCTGTCTCTCACTGGTTCATGCATTAAGTTAGATGGGTTTTTTTTTTTTATGCTTGAATGATTTAAAGGTCTCTGTGTAGCTTAACAAAGAAAAAAACATTCAGAATCGGCTCAGGTACAGCGACTAGACTGAAAGTGAAAACTTAAACTTGCAAAAAAAAAAAAAAAAAGGTCCTTCAGGAAGCCTGGAGAACGATTCCCCAAGCCTAGACTAAAAATACAAGAAAGTCTGGCTCTTTGAACGGGAAATATAAAGAAATCCGTAGACTTTAATAGACGTAGAGTGTCACAGGCAGGTGTAAACATCATAAAAACTGTATGAATGCATATCAGATTTAGACAAATATTTGAAGCACTAGACTATGAACTGTCTAATGGAAAGTCTTTTGGCGAAAGTGGAACAAGCTGAAATCAGAAATGCATTATGCTTTATTATATGTTACACAATAGTTTAATAACGTTTCTAGTAAAGACCTGATTTTACAGCCCGGTGTCAGATTGCTCTGATTGCATTCGATTAATCATTGTGTCAGGTGTCTTCAGCATGTAGAGATACAGGAACAGATATGGACTCATAGAATGATCTTTGGGATGGTGCGTGTGTTGCTGATGATGTGAACCAGGAATTGCTGCCGGTGGGAAGAGACGACTCGTACAGATTTGCTCCACCATATGTTATAGATAACAAGCTTATACTGTACGATTGAATTCCTATCCATAAAAATTTGATTATTTAAAAAAAAAATTGGATAGACAACAGTGTCAGCACAAACAGTGATCATGAGAAAGATACGGAGAAATGTCTGAAGAAGCGAGGTTTCATGGGGATCATTTCTTTTCGGATTGGGTTCTGAAAGAATTTGATTAATGTTTAACCAGTTTCAGATATTCGTGACCCGTAAAGTTTGCTTTTTTAAAAAAAAAAAATATATATATACTGTAGGGCTGAGGATTATGCAGTATAGAGTAAGGTATCCTTTTTTCAGCGCAAATAGGCAATACGATGAACTGTATTTAACTACCCAAACATGTAAATAAATTAAAAAAAGGGTCACATAGGCAAAGAAATAGAACAGATACACAGGATCACATGTTTTCTGGTTGTTTTGATGACCAAAAGCTCATTTTGAGAGTTTTACATTTTATACATACAGTATGTTATTAAAGTAATGATAAGTTTGGTTCTAACTGACATATCCAAAAACACGAATACATAGTTTGAAGCATATATCAATAATGATAAAAAAAAAGTTAATTAAAAAAATAAAAAAAAAAATATATATATATATATATATATATATATTATATTTTTAATATTATTAATATTATATATAATATTTATATACATAGTCTAAAGCATAGATCAATAACGATAAAAAAATATTATATATATATATATGTATATATAGAGCATGTTTTTTTTATATATAATATATATATATATATATATATATATATATATATATATATAGGCCTATATATTTTTTTTTTTATTAACTTTTTTTTTATCATTATTGATATATGCTTCAAACTATGTATTCGTGTTTTTGGATATGTCAGTTAGAACCAATTAGTCAGTTAGGCCTATATATATTATAATTTTTTTTTATTGTTATTGATCTATGCTTTAAACTATGTATATAAATATTATATATAATAATAATAATATTAATAATAAAAAAAAAAAATATATATATATATATGCAAGTATCTGTGCTTCTTGAGTTTTAAGGATTTTAAACATCCATTGAGGGTCAAACGTTGCCATTAAACTAACTTTAACCCTTAACTGATGTTTAGCAGCAGCAATAATTCACCATGCACAATGCAAATGTATTTGTATGCACTTGCTGATCATGTGCTGCACCAAGCAATGTCATAGCAAGACCGTAATATTCACGTGTAAATAAAATAACTGTACAAATTCAAAGGTCAGAAGTTAAAATTCAATGAACCACAGTTTCGCAACTCGCCTTATCTTAATTTAATTTGAGTGATTCCTTCTTATCACTGTTGCGTCAGTGGAATACACGTTGAGTGAACGTGACAAACAATATGAAATAAAAAAATAAGTACTTGTGACCAAAGAGGTCATGACTTCCCCAGCACAACATGTTCTCCAGCCAAATCCCCTTGTTAGTGCTTCCAGTGCATTGGTCTTTTGAGGAATTAAATAGAAAGTTGATGTGAAAATAAGTGTATTTGAAGGATCTGGATGTAATCAGCGCTTGCCGTGGCCACCCTTCATGTGTCAATCAACATGCTTTAATAATTGCTAGAGTAATACAAAGATATCTTGGAAGGTTCACGTGGCTGAAAAATGATTGATGGCTTTACATGCAATAAATACGTCTTGTTCTTTTAAGAATTATTGCATAGCTGTAGATCAATGATAGCATCGTGAATAAGAGATATCGCAATAGATTTTGGACTCTGTGATCTGGTACACCGTGAAGGGATTGATAAGAGAGATACTGTATTAGCAATAATAATTATAGATACCTGCAGGTACTGCGTGATGTTAGTACCTGTATCATTACTCGTGTTCATACTGTAAATGCGTCTTTAAATCTCTTAAAATCTAACAAAATCATACTGTCATATATTTGTCTAGAGCATGTTTTTTTTTCCTTTTCTTTATTATTTCTTTTAAACCATGCACATGCCAGGATGATTATGTAAATGTGCACAATAATAAAGTTTGGCTGATTATTGCAGGCCTGAGCTTTCCAATGCCAGACCACACAAGATCCAAGCTGACAATCTTTTTAGGCCCGATTGTTTTGAAGTTATCGTGGTTTGGACCAAACCCATGCAATTCAAGCGAGCAGTCGAACAAGATAATGACTAAGAACTCCGACTGTGCTTCATGGACCCCACTCTGACAAATGAGGACTTTGAGGATAATTATGAGGATAATTTGCCTACAAATGTTTTGAAACTACAACCAGGCACACAAAACTGTACGATAAATCCACATTCATCTAGTAGAAGTGTGTGTATACTGTACCACTGCATGGATGGATGCACTGCTGCCTTGTTCTTCTGTTGCTGTTAGATTCGAGGTATACGTAGCAGAATGGCGTTGAAGGGGTTCAGTCGAAAAAGAGACACTCAGTACAGGAGAGTGGGCGAGAGGATGAAATGATGAAGATGTATGTAAATGGACGTACTATTAAGTGTCTCCTATTCTTAGCCTCTAAAGAAGTGAGGAGCATTAATACTTGCCCTTGCATCTGGGATACACTTAATATTCGGCATGCCGTGTTGTGACTCCGAACCAGCCTGTTAACTCTGCAAACTCTGACAAGCTGCCAGCGAAAGGGATAAACGGTTCGCGTGCCGCCGTAATCCTCAAACTGCCAAGGAAATTACTGCAGCTGGAGACCCAGGAATCAACCACCGAGGGATCAATGCTGATCTTCATCCTGACTGATGGCCACGACATCAGAAAACGTGATGCTGCCACGACTAACAGGGTTTAATACTGTAGCTTTAGTGCAGGGCCGAGCAGGCAGCGTGAGCAGAGAGAGGATGTTTGCTGGAATATCAGCAACAGAGCTCATGCATACACATGGTGGAGATGCCGCAGGGAGGAACCGCTTCCTGACTGGGACGTAGGGGGCTTCGGGAGAATATGTGGGCCAGTTGAGGCTTTATATTTCTATATGAGCTAGTTTCAGCAGAATACACAGTCAAAGATACATTCCAGTTAGTGGGACATTTCTGTCGAAGTTATTACTCGTCTCATCAAGGGTTGTGCTCGTCTTATGGGTGAGCTTAAAGAAATGCACAGATTTTTACAAAGCCTTGACAAAAATAGATGCCTGTGACAGGGTTAAAGGTCACTTTACCAGTCAGCCGATGTTAGGGTTAGGAGGTAATTGTTTGTGAGCATGTGTGAAATTTGCCGCTGCAATGATGAGTTGGTCAGAGTCGACCAGTCTGGGGAACGTTATCATTGTTTTCGGCGAACCCTGATGCCAAAGAAGCTGAATTTTATTTTTTATTTTAATATTTAGATTCTAAGAACTGTGTTTTAATAACGCTGCCGTATATGTATGAATATATAAATAGAAATATACAGTCAAAAGTTTGGACACGTCTCCTAAATTCCTGAATTGTATCCCTTTTTACTCTCAGTTTCGACAACTGTTCCAGAACAGCTCAGCTACGTATCTTAAAATAACACCTGCCTGTTGTTGTTACTAGTTTATTTTATAATTCTGTAAAAAAACTTTTTTTTTAAACGAGTTTTAAACTCATATGGCACTGGTAAATTGTTGCTGGTCTTCTATAATTTTACAGGTCTGAACTACTCACATGTTGCCAGGTAGCACTGAATCCTGTATGGTACGCCAATTAATCGCTCTTTGTTTAGAATTGTAACGAAATCTGCAAAATATAAATATAGATTCTATACATATGTATTTATACCTATACATTGGTGACATTGATTAAATCATGATTCTTACAAAATCACAATAGAAATCGAATCAGCGTATGGATATCGTGATAATTAGATCATACCGGGTCATCCCTGTTGATTCCCATCCTTAAATTGTCAGTTATCATTTTTTATACTAAGAGCTCGTTCACAGAGACTTATATGGCAGATGCTCCAGAGAATGTGAGCACTTTTTAACAGTCAGAGGTAAACCGATAACTTTCGGCTCAGACGGATTTGTTGTTTTTCATAAAGTGTAGGAAACTTTAACATGAGCTTATTTGTTCCAGAACAATACAGCAAAAATACTTAATATTTAAAAATAAAGAAAACAAATAAATGTAAATAACTGTAGCATAAAAGCAATAAAAAAAGCATTCGCTAATCAACATCTGGATTGTAACAGTAACGGCACTTAATCATACCACCTTGTTGTTGATTATTTTTCTTTTACTGCACAAAAAGAACAGTTTTATTCTGCGTTTTTTAAAAAAATGACAAATTATAATGTTCATTATGATAATGTTTGTTTTTTAAATCATAAGCTTTGTTTTTTTAAATTATGTGTTGTATACAGTAAGTAAAAAAAAAAAAAACACATAAGGTTGCGAGCGTGACTGAGAGCGAGGGACAGTTTTGAAGCTGTAGGGAACCCAGCCACAACCACAACGGGTGGCCTCTAATCCGATCACACACTGATGATCTTTGCCCTTTTTTTAGGAAGCACTGAAACACGAGCCCAATTAAAAGCAATTCAGGCCCTTGATGCTGCAAACAGAAGAGAAAGATCAAGTCGAAAAAGTTAAAGCATTTATTCGTTTTTTATAAGTCATTACCTAAATTGTGATTCTTGGCAGTGCTGTGGTAATTGTATATTTCATTTTCGTTATGTCTTTCTGCGGTTCCATGGTTGGCTGCTCGGTCTGCAAGCACGTCTTTAAAATAATATTCAGCGACTTCATAGTAACTCTGGAAAGAAAGTCATGCAGCGAGCAGGAAATGAGACTAAGAAGCAATGGTGTGTGTACTGTATGTGTGTGTGTGTGTGTGTGGATAAGGGAACATGATTCAGTTATAACTTTATTCCCTTTAAGGATGTTTCCGTTCCTGAAGAACTTCCACTTTAGCTCCAAGCGGTTCTTGCATGACTGTTCTGGAACACGTCTATTAAATAAACACTGTTGATTTTTTTTTAAAGATGCTTTTAGCCTTCAGCTGAATTTAAAACTTTCCTTAATGGAGAATCAAAACCAGCAGTGTGTTTTATTATGAGGCTCAATACTAGTCCATTTTAATACATAGCGCATAAGTGAATCTGTGAACTTGTGTACCCATGACCTGGTAGCATACGCGGCAGAACTGACTCGTTTTTATAGACAAATTGATGTAAAACAATTGAATAAAATATCACGGTCACATATGTAACACAGAGCCTCCAACTTCGAAGTGAAGTAGTGAAGGAATGGTGATAACAGTTAGTGTTAATCATTAATGATTATTTCATGGCCGGTTCAAATTAACATGGTTATATTAACATGATTATTTCAGTTTGCCACTTTGCAATAGTGGCACAGACTTTGAACAGATGTGGAACATTAACTGCAAATTCAAACCAGAAAGAACAAACAGATGCTGCTCAGTCCAGCCATCTTTAAACAGTCTGTTTTTGTCTTTGACTTTACTTTCATCGAAAAAAGCCATATTGTAACTTCACTCGTCGGAAAGGAGATATTGACCAAAAAATAAACTCACTTACTCATTGTAAAGACCGCTTTATCCTGTATACAGGGGGCCTAAAGCCTATTCCAGGAGACTTTGGGCACGAGGCAGGGTACACCCTGGACAGGGTGCCAATCCATCCCGGGGCACACACACACATACACGCTCATTCACAGACTTCGGCCAATTTAGGAACGCCAATTAACCTAATCTGCATGTCTTTGGACTGTCGGAGGAAACCGGAGTACCCCGAGGAAACCCACCAAGCATGCACATAGACCCCGTGGTGGGAATCGAACCCGGAACCTGGAGGTGCACGGCGACAGTGCTGACCAATAAGCCCTAAATAAATCAAAATATTTTATATACTAGCATTGCGGTCTCTGTTTTTAATTTGCTGCAATCGAATGTATAATCTATATAAAGGCAGGTAATTGTATAAAATAAATAAAAGTCTGCTAAAGATGCCGTGCTCATAAACCATGGCCATTTTTTCCAAATGTGGAAATGTATTATATATGCAAGTTCATTCCACGGTAACACTTTGCTGGCTCTACATCTGCCTTTCAACAGTTGACGAACCCACAATCTACAGATATATTGCACAATGTTTGGTAATGAATTGTTTTCTATTGGTACCTTTTTGGATTTAATACCGGACTTGAACCTCTCCTCTTTGTCTTTGCAGAAGTACTGGAGAGAGAAGGTACCTCCAGTGGTAGCAGCTCTTTAGCCAAAGCCAAAACCCTTTATAGGTCCTGCATCAATGAAAGTAAGTCCAGGATAACTTCAATCCAATATCTGTTTGCAATGTTTAGAATATATTGTCTGACTACACTGATGCACAAATCCATCTGAAGAGAAGGAAGATTGTTTTCATTTAAGCTGCATGACCAGATATACTTGAGATATCTGTATCTGATGTGGGATATGTATCTAATGTGGGCCACATGTGAAAGCGATTTAGATCTGATCTGAATAACATCAGATTTGTCCATTCAAACAGCATTTAAAAAAAAAAAAGGCAATGCGAACATAGCCGCAGTAGTTACAGAATAGTGTGTATTGGCTATATGATAAGAGACGGGTTTATACTTAATTTGGGATTAACAGCTGATAAGGTCAAATTTCTTAAAAATTAAAAAAAAAAACCACAACAAAAAAATCAAACATGAGAATTTGTTGTCATCTTTCACTTTGTTGTAATATTTGAAATGTCTTTTCACGACAGGTCTGATTGACGAGAGAGGAGGGAAGCCTCTGCTCTCAATGCTGCCAGATGTCTTTGAGTGGCCCATTGCAATGGACGACTGGGACGCCAAATTCGGTATATGACCATGTTATTTCTATTGTCTGTTCATCCTTTTTATTGGAACCAATAATAAAGACAATTTTTTGTCTGTCTTTATCACCTCTTTAGGGGACAAATGGAGGGCAGAAGATGCCATAGCCAAAATGAATGAGAAATACGGGAAGCAGGTTCTAATTAGCTTTTTTATCGGCACAGATGACCGAAACTCCAGTTCCCATATCATTCATGTGAGCGTGCACTTGCAGGCAGTGTTTGTTACTACATTCATTTTATATAAAATGTACTTTTTATTATATTTTTCTTTTTTTGTTCTTTCACCTGAACATTTGATTGTCTATTCCTATACAAGACCACAAGACTCCTTTTTTCTTTTTTTTTGTGGCCCACTTTGAGTAAGAAACTGTTTATTTAAACCACTTTGCTCGTATGGACCCAAGCCAAAGCCTTACAATCTCAAAATCTCCATGAACAAATAGTCCCTCTGTTTTTAAAACTTGGATAAGATTACATGTGACTTTTTTTTATTTTAATCATGGTAACTGATACTTTTTAACCGGTGCTTTTGATGCATTGGATTTCCTGTTTAGACTGAATGGTATGATTGTGTGTTCATCTGATTCTTTGTATTAGTTCGACCAACCAGGTCTTGGCCTGCCCTCCAGAGACTACTATGTCTGCACGGGGCCCTATGAAGAGGTAACGTTCACTTCTTACACCAAAGCTGCTGTTTTGAGATTCTGTTTCTTTCTGTTTTGCTAGCGTAGATACATACATGTGACATGCTGCAGACTTGGTGTTGATTTTATCCACTTTGGACATGAGAATAATGAAACAGATGGATAAAAGTAAACATGAAATGTACCTAAACATATGTAAGGTATAGGTGCAAAACTTTATTGTGTTTGTGTGTGTGTGTGTGTTTGGGAGGTCCTATAGTAATTTTTCACATATATTAAAACATTAATAAAACCTAAAACTCCACAGTGCTGCCAAATCAGTATTCTCCAGCCCCTGATGTTAACCTACTCTTGAAATATAATCATAACTAGCCATAATCGTATCATGGTTTCTGGTCATCTACATTGGGATCCGGACTGGATAAAAAAAAAAAAAAAACAATAAAAAAAATATTACTTTTACAATTTAGACTAAAGAACACTTAAACCAATTGATGTTTAAAAATGAAACAAAATAATTCAACATTTCCAATGTTTAAATATTTATTTTTAAAGAGTTAAATGAATTGATTAATATTAGCCATGATGATAGGATGCATGCATTTTGTTTTTCTATTAGAATGTTTTCAGAACTGCATGAGGGGATTTTCGTAGTGTGATCTGGCAACCATAGCAACCGCAGTGGCGGCTAATGAGCTAGAGTTTAAGTGCTCAAAAATACATTAACTTCGTGCATGTGTGTGTGTGTGTGTGCGTAAAAGACTTCATTTGTGCCTTCAGGAATAGGTCTAAATACATAACGGCGTTTCACCCGACTGTATAATGGTGGCATAAAGGGTTGGAGTTTGCATGTTGTCCCCGTGCTTGCTGGGTTTGCTCTGGGTACTCTGGTCTCCTCCCATTGACTTTCAGGGTAGGCTATTAGTCGTTCCCAAATTCCAAGTAGTGTGTAAGTGAGTGTGTGTTAATGTCCCTAGTGATGGATTACCACTCCATCCACGGTTTACCCCGCCTCGTGCCATGGGGCCCCTGGGCAAGGCTCCTGGTATACAGGATGAGTGAGTGAGCATTAATTGTAGTTAATTCCCACCCAAATTAATTATTTAGATTATTCAACGAGTTAAATGTTCAGCAGGAGGAAGGTCATAGGAAGAAGATAATTTACAGTAATAGTGAATGACAATAATGATGAAAATGAGAAAATAAGTAGATTAAAGTTAAATTCTTAGTTTCATCATACATTCTATGTAAGTCGCTAATGTCCTGGTGACACTAGGTAACCATTTTGCATATTTGGAAAAATAAAAAGAGAGAACCTGGAAAAAGCAACCTTAAAGAAGTGAGAGATTGTCAGAGATGGGTTAATAAACTTTACACGAGAATGCATTTATTTATTTATTTATTTATTTATTTAAATATTTAAGCAGAAGATAACTGTCAGAAGACCAGATGCATGATGCAAAGCTGACGATGAGTTAAGTCTTAGTTCATCTGCTTCCTTTCCAGACGTAGATTAGACTCTCAGTTCAGACTGTCTGTGCAGAATCACAAACGACACTGACAGCTAATTTAATCCCCTGTCCTGGCCTGTCTCTGTTCAATCAGTCCTTTGGTTCTGAAATGTCATTTTAATAACAAAGTCTCTCTTTTCGTACATCCTCTCCATCCGTCACTGTGTCCAGCGTGTCTGGACGCTACGCGCAGACCGCCATCAGGCACCATCTGATTATTATTCAAATTAGGCCGTCTCTAATGTGTTCCAGGTCTAGCGGGTAATTAGTGCCCAGATGACTGGGAACGAGACACGCACACCATATCTCTATCCCACAGGACACGCCGTGGCAGATGAAGGAACGTGAAGTGGACTTCTCGTCCTGTTCTTCGACCAGTCAGGCCACATGAATATTCAAAGAGAGTGTGAAGCGTCTCGAGGGAGAGAGCAGAGATGGAAAAAAAAGTCAGAGAGGAGAGATAGAGGGAGGAGGGAGGGAGGGAGGGAGAACACTCAACCCAATTAAATGATATAATGCATCATGGGAGACCGAGAATGCTTCCTAAATAACTGGGGAGCTAAACGTTAGGAGGCTTATACTATCTAGTTCATAATTTAAAAGCATATCCACCCCTGCTAACACACACACACACACACACACAGTAATTTGTTTCAGGGGTGTTGGTGTTTGTTCGCAGGCCTGCATCACATACAAGAACTTCATGGTTGATCTCGCTGTGCTGGTCCGAAAAGACAAAGGCTTGGGGGTGAATGAGACAAAGATCAGAGAGGAGGTGGAGCAGGTCATGCAGATGGAGAAGGAGATCTCTAATGTAAGCTCTCGTTCATGTTTTATGTAACATCACTAGTACATAATCAAGAGGTGTGTCGTGCACAACAATCATTTCTACTGAGATCCAATTTGAAATAATGGAAAAAATACAAAATAAATAAATACAAATTACTATAGGTGTAAAAAAAAAACAGTGGTTTAGAGGTTAGCAATGTGGCCTCGCACCTCCAGGGTTAGTGGGGTCCAACCTCGCCTCCAGTATGTGTGTGTGGAGTTTGCATGTTCTCCCCAGGCTTGGGGTTTGTGCCCACTATGGGTTGGCACCTTATCCAGGGTGGACCATGCCTTGTGTCCTACAGTAAGTGTTCCTTGGAGTAGGCACTTAGACCCTACACATATTTAATGGGCATACAGTACACTCAGACACTAAAAAGGTAGTGGACTAAAGGAGTCTTTTACACCCTTAGTGGCTCCATGCATTATTTTAAAATAAAGGATTTCCGCTTCAGATGGGACTTTTTCCATTAGTTTCTTTCTTTCTTTCATTTTTTTTATTTTTCTACTGGAACATTTGCTAACAGCTTGTTTAAAGTAACAGCATGAGGAACCGCTGCTGTAGTTTTACACCACAGTGTGGACTCCAGGCCTTGTAAAATTCTTTCATGTTTCTTTTGAAGATGGTGTGAGAGCTGAAGTGCTGCCCATATTTATGGGCTCTCACATTGATCAGCTGTCACTGTTCTCTCAGCTAACTTCATGCCTCATAGTCTTATAACTGCATTACAAGCCTGAAAAAAAAAGAGAGAAAAATAAATCGGGGTTTCATCTGGAAAGAGATTTATGTTTACTAAAAGGATTCAAATTGTTATCTTTTTATTAAAAATAAATGAAGAGTTATATAAATGAATAGTAACTGTTACTATCGCTATAATGTAACTTACACAGTAACGTGCTCAACATTTACCAACACGTAATGTATAAGGAGAAATTAATTTACAGTTATGGACTTTTAGTCTATAGTGTCGGCCCTTTGTTACAGGAGTTTACGCCTTATATATATATATAGTAAACAAAACAAATTATTAAAATCCCTTGAAATATATATAAATTATATAATGAAATACTGTATATATATATATATACACTGCTTCCTGTTAATGTATTACACTGTGTTTTCTTTTCATAGCTCACAAAATGTAATGTACAGCAGTGGCCAAATGTTTTAAATGTTTTTTTTAAAACCTTTTCCTGCTCCTTGTTCTTGTTCCTGCAGGCTACAGACACACCTGAAGACAGAAGCAATCCTGTTCTTCTCTATAACAAGATGCCCCTGGAGACTCTTAACACGAACTTCACACTAACGTTTGAATCCACTGTATGAAACATATACTTTATTATTATTATAATAATAATTATTATTATTTATTTATTTAATTTTTTTTATGTGTGTGAACATTGTTTTTTCAGCACTGGATATAACAGAAAGTCACCAAACAAGAGGGGACATTTTTAGATTACCAATTATAGATCATTTATACTTTGTACAGTGTTATATTACTCATTAAATATACCGTTTGGATAATATTTTATTAAGCAATATCACACTTGAGGTTGTACTGCTGTACCGTAGGCAAGAAGGCACAGAGCCATGCTGATATTCAGTATAACAGCATGACCTGGAGTGTCATAGTGCTTTTCATACAGCAGTTCTACATAAAGCATTTATCATCAACAGATTATGATTTGTTTGATTGTTTGTACAGTTATATATAAGTACAGTTAGTATAAGTAGTGCCCTTGATCAGGGATTTGGGATTGAGCCATAAATTAAAAGCTAGTTAGCTTCATAGCTCACGTTCATCATGAACAGAAAGAACACAGATGGTTTAAAGGGCCATTCAGGACAAAAGCAATTAAAGGCAATTAATAAGTAGACAGCGTGTTGCTTAAGATGACATGTTGTTATTAGATGTGTTTTCTTGCTGAAAGTACTTCTGGTTTTGAATGTGGGTTTTGGCAGACAGCTGCTCTCCCCTTTTTCCAATATTCAATTTAGTACCTGAACATGCCGAGTGATACATATAGTTTAATGTCCCAGTGCTGTTACCATCTATTATCACCACTCTTGGAATGCCTCTCGTCCAATCAGATTACTCAGTCGGAAACTAAATTGTTGTATAATGAGAAATTCATCATGTATAATGTACAATTGTCTGATTTACACTGGAATTGTTTGGCCAGAGGGAATATATATATATATATATATATATATATATATATATATTATTACGTGAATGTAATCAGACATTTATGTTTTTACCCAAAGTGAAACAAATATTTGGGGGTAGCTGTTATAAAACAGATGGTTTTCATCTAAGATTTTGAGCAAGAGATGCTCACAGCAGCTGTTTACAAAACTCGACTTTGAAAATACTGTCACAATAGCAAAATTCAGCTGTTCCAATATGTTCATTTTCTAAGAAGAGAAAAGAATTTTGGCAAAAACATGGTGGCTTATGACCACTTAATATTGGAATACCCCAACATTATTTTGTTAAACTACACTCGCACTCATATAAACAGTGCTTATCGTATTCAAATAAATTAAGCTAATAATTTTGATATAGTAGTGTACATACAAGTTTGTACATCCTCTGAGTGACTATACCTTTTCAGGTTTTCAACTGGACTTACTTTACTAATAAGATTATGGATACAATCAACCTTCCCATTGAGGGCAGTGAGGAAGTGATCCTTTATGCCCCCAACTACTTAAGGAAGCTCAACCCTGTCCTGGCTAAATACACGAAGAGGTGAGTTACACAGGCAGCACTTTCCAAAAACCAGGTCCTTATCAGGGATATCCGGCCTTGTACCGGAGTATTTAGAGGCTTTAAATATTTATAGCAATTCTTAATCTAACACTGATTAGATCACTCTGAGTCATCACTTGGATATGAATGTTAGATTAGGTTTCGTGATTTTTATCCAGTGCTTGTCAGGATGTTGTCTAAGAATACTGGGTGTTTTTAATTGAATGGGTAAAGTACTAGTTTTGGATATCGTGTCTTAGAAAGCTGTTTAAACAAATGACAGATTATTCCGCCAGAGTATCCTACAAAGCAGACACTCGAGTTTTGTAGTCAGATGTCTCTTTTTCTGCAGTCCCAAGAGGTCTGTTTAAAGGGACGGTTTTGTTTTTTCTACGTCTGTCTTTAATTAAAATTGTGGTGCATGTAAGTAAATTTCCATACTGTAGGTCTTGTTTGATTAAATTCTCCTGCTTTGCACGAGTTTGTCACTTGGAATGCGAGTACAATGAAAGTAACCGGGGCCAAATTTCACAACCCTCATTCCATGCAAAAATGCATTCCAAAGTTCATCTGATACTCATATAGACGCATTACTGTATGGTTAGTTCCTGTAAAGGAAAAAAAAAATGCACTGAGACAGCACGGTGTCTTAGTGGTTAGCACTGTCGCCTTCCACCTCCAGGGTTTGGGTTCAATTCCTGTCTCAGGTCTGGGTGCATGGAGTTTGCATGCTCTCCCCGTGCTTGGAAGGTTTCCTCCGGTAGCTCCCGTATCCTCCACCAGTTCAAAGACATGCAGATTAGGCTGGTCGGCATTCCCGAATTGCCTGTAGTGTGTGAATGAGTGTGTGTGCACCTTGCAATGGATTGGCACCCTGTCCAATGTGTACCCTGCCTCATGCCCCAAGTCTCCTGGGATAGTCTCCAGGTCCCCCACGTCCCTGTATACAGGATAAAGCAGTATAGATGATAAGTGAGTGAGAATGAGTGTACTAAATATGTCATAACTTTGAAAGATGCTGAGCTCAAGTTCTCTCAGTCGGACTGCAGTAGCTTCATACAGTATGACTCTCAGCTAAACTTAATGCATTTCAGCATGGAATGAAGATTGTGCAATCTGTCCCTGGTTACTTAAACTGTTCTGACAATTCTTGACGTTGATCTTAAGAGCAAGAAAATTCATATCGACCACAAAAACAGACTTGAAAAAACATCCCTAGTAAGACTATCCACTCCACTCCTCCTATAGCTAGGAAACTTACTGTAACAAGATGGAGTAGTGGGACAGCAGCTATGCCTTCATAGGTGTTAAAACTGTCTGTGCATCGATAAATGGTCAATAACCTAATGCAACTATCTCTTTCCATGTGTGCAGAGATATCCAGAACTACATTGTGTGGCGTTTTGCTATGAACATGGTGGTTGGCTTGAGCAGATCATACAGAGACACCAGGAAAGCATTTAAAAAAGTTTGTATCGTTTCCCTGTTCTGTCTAACTCATAGTGGTGACTTGATGGTTGTACTGTTTTTTGATAATAATAATAATAATATTAATAATAATAATTAAAAAGGGAAAAAAAGGAACTTAAGGAACTCTTTGATTTGTTACTTGGGGGAGAGTCTTAATGCACTTGGTATAAGAGTGAGGATCCACGTGAAAGGTTTATTATTCTAGATCCAAATCCTAAGGCAGGCCATAGTCAAGTGACAAGAAGCACCAGGCCAAAAAAGAAAGAGCCTATCTTTATTCCTAGTCTATCAGTTTCTTCTCTGTTAAGCTTTTTCCATCTTGACCTGTTTTCTCATTCATTTTATATTCTCTTCCCAATTCCCTGCTCCCCTGTCCCTTCATCATGTCCAGGCCATCTCCGGTACCAGTTCCGAGGCAGCAATATGGAGACAGTGTGCGGTCTATGTCAACAACAACATGGAGAATGCGGTTGGCAGGCTGTATGTAGAAGAAGCCTTTGCTGGAGACAGCAAGGACATGGTGAGTTGTCTCGGCTGTATTGCATTTGAGTGTCCCCATGTCTTTTAGCTGAGTGCAATCGAGTGTTGAGCCAGAGTATGTTTTACACCTCTTGGAAAACGTTTAAGCAGCACACGCAGCTATGTGTAGGCTGACGCTCGATGCTTTCATATCCTCGTTTTCGTGTAAGTGGAGCTTGGCACCACCTGTCATAAAGCATAGCCCTTAACACTCCATTAATCACTGCCTGCTTCAGGCCCCATGACTACTGTAGCATGTGCCTACTTTTCATTAGTGCGGAGATACATTTCTGATGCGTGGCCATGTTTGTGTGATCTTGCAGATGAATATGAGTTTGGAAAATTGAGAAGCTGGAGTAGTTTGTTGTGCATGTGTCAAAACAAGATGTCTTGCTGCGGTGTTTTTGGTTAATGATTGCTAATCGCCGGACATAACCGTGAGACGGATTAATTTTTTCCTAATGTTTTTGCTGATGTCAGAACTATTTGGAACATTGAACAGTTGGCAACTAGGCAGTTATTAAGCCAGTATTAAGCAGAGGGGATAAAAGTACAGTCATTAAAAAATATAATAAAATATTGCACAGAGCACGGATAATAAAGACATTGTTTAATGAGGTCGGTGTGGAAGAACTTGACTGGCCCTAACACAGAGCCCTGATCTCAACCCCATCGAGCAACTTTGAGATGAACTGGAACGGAGATTGTCTTCTCGTCCAACATCAGTGTCTGACCTCATAAATGCTCTACTGAATGAATTTCCTCAGAAACACTCCATAATCCTGTGGACAGCCTTCCAAAAAGAGTGGAAGTTAATGTATTTGGTTACAATGTCATTGCTGGTTTGGAAAAAAATCATTTTGTCTATATAGTATACATTGGTAAAGACCTTTTTACTTTTCTTTACAGAGTTTAAATAGCAGATGCTGTGCTGAGGCCAATCACATGCCTTTATATGAAATATTAAACAGGATTGGTGCTGAGACTAGCTACAAAGAGAGCTAGAGAACTCAAAACATCATAATGTGTAGCCCACTCATTATGGACATGCATTACATACATGAATGAGTCTCTTTTAAAGAGGATTTTTGTCTGAATAATATAAGAAAGCTGAATCATTGCTAAGACATTGTACAGCTCAGAAATTAAAACATTGTTGAGTCCAAGCAAAACATGATAGGACGTAGTACAGCATTATCAGTAATGGGAAAGAAATTGTCCAAAATAAGTTCAGACTTGTGTAACAATTTCAGAATGGAAGCCAAAAAAGAGAACAGACTACTCATAGCGTAATTCATAATGTTCTCTGTTTTGATTCTACAACTATTCACCCAGTTCTAATTGGCATTTACGTTAGTTACTAATAAAGTGAATAATAAAAATAAAAAAAATGCACTAAGTCATAAATGTAAACTCTTTTTTTTATACTTTTTGTTCTCAGCAGACCTGTTTCATGGATATCACATTAACAGCAAATATCCAGGCATGCTGAAACATAGACCCTTTTCATCATCACATACATTCATGAGACTTGTTTTTGTTTGGAGCGTATACCTCACTGACTATTATATGCCCGTCTGTCAGCTGTTATAGAATTTACTTGTACTGCATCGTTTGCTCAAATAACCGAATGCATGTTTTAACATGTCGTGTTTGAGCTGTTATTTAAACTGTAAGAGTTCCCTGGAAAGTAGGTACAGCGTTGTAAAACACCTTACTGTTGGTGTGTAAAGACCATATTGTTGGTGTCTCAACTCTGTGTAGGCCAGATGTGGTCAACAGCATTCAATTATTTCCATTAATCCTCCTCCCCAGTCTCTTGTAAACTGGAACATGTTTTATTTTAGGATTGCTCTGTATTTGGCTTCATTTATCCCGACCTCAACCCTGACCAGTTTGCCAGTCTCTACACCTGATGCTACTGGTTTTACTGTAAGGACGTATAGTAAGAGTTACTGTAGGTTGATGTGGGCTTAAACCCAGAGCCTTGACCATCTGAGCCACCACTGCCCACTAGTTTTATATTATATACCTGACATGGACCAGTCATGGGAAACTCAAAAATGAGTTGCTATTGAGGTGTCAGGTCATTAATTTAATGGGGTTAACCTATATGAAATTTTACATTTCAATGTAAACACAACTGTCTCTAAGGATGATAACAAAGGACAACGTTCTAAAAGGGTTTTGGCTTCTACCAAATAAATTAAAAGGCCAAAACACTCAACTTTAAACTTTTTAGACCATCAAACCTTTTAAAATATGATTTCACATCCAGCTTGCTTTTTGGCAAAGCACAAGCTGGATTTCACATGTCTTGTCACTCTTCCCTCCAATTATTGTTCTCCTGTGGGCAACTTCTCCCTGACCTGTGAACCTTTCCGAATTCCAGAGTTACTCATGGGGTTTTCATTGTTTTCCTGACTAATGACACTCTAACCTGGTCTTGAAATGTCCCTTCTAGTTATAATAAATAAATTGATTTCACAGTTGGGGATATTTTTCGTATCCAAATCATGATTGATATTTTTTTTTAGAACTATGTCCTTTGTTATCCGTCGTCCTTAGAGACAGTTGTGTTTTTACGTTAAAATGTAAAATTTCATATAGGTTAACCCCATTAAACTAATGACCTGACACCTCGATAGCAACTCATTTTTGGGTTTCTCATGACTGGTCCATGTCAGTTATATAAAATAAAACTAGTGGGATGGATAAGGCTCTTGGTTCAAGCCCCCAACATAACAACCAGGGACTTAAAGAATCTCACTGTGATGTAAATGTAAGAAATTATAGTAATTATATTACAAAATGAGGAAGTGTGGCAGGTGAATATATATGCACTTAACATGTTGTTCACTGCTGTCCTCTGATTGGCTCAGATGGATGAGATGATTGCTGGCATCAGAGAGGTTTTCGTTAGTAACCTAGAAGACCTCACTTGGATGGATGATGAAACCCGGAAAGCTGCAAAAGAAAAGGTGAGCATCTCTAAAAAAGTTTGAGATTCTTGGTACGGCTCTGACTGCAATACAATAATCATTTCATTTTCAAACTTCAAGGCTGTGTATTTTATTTCTTGCAGGCTCAAGCTATTCGAGAGAGAATCGGGTTCTCGGAAAACATCATGAACAGTACATATTTGGATGAGGAATACAAAGATGTGAGCTGTGATTTGTTTTAAGCTGTGATATTAATGCAATCATTACCAAAACATTAATTCCTCTTCAAAGGTTTTTGAATACGTATTTGTTTGTATTATGGGTTTGGTTATTCCTTACTCTACAGTAACATGCACTTGTGCAGTAAGCACACTTATCATGTACTACTTATCATGGGGTTCCTGATTAAATATATTAGTGATTAAATATATCACGGTTTTTAATGAAACCCTTAATAAATCTTTTATTTGATATAAAAAATCTGTAAGTGTTTCTTCTGCCCTTCTGGGGAAACACCTAAATTTTTTATATAGACATTTGCAACAAATTTTTAAGACTTTAAGAACTTTTCTAAATGTTGTTTTATAGCCCAATTAAAATATGCTTAATTTCATTTTGTCAACTGAATAACAAATGCACAAAAACTTACAGGCTAAACAGTCCATCCTATGTGCATACTGTACTATATTGTTTACGTAATTATAGTTTCAGTAATATAAATATGTTTTATTTATGTTTAAATCTACTGTATATACATCTATATTACTATAATGTTTTTAAGCTAAAAAACTTTTTTTTTTTTTAGCTAAGCTACAATTCAAATGAATACTTTGAGAACATCCTGAAGAATCTGGAGTTTGGTCAGAAGAAACGACTGAAGAGGCTGAGGATGAAAGTGAACAAGGAAGAGTAAGAGGCTCTTTCAGCTTTTAATTAAAAAAGTTATACTGTAGGAAATTAAATCCTTCTGTCCAGGAGAAAAAATGACTTGCTTCTTTCAAAAATTCCTAGACATATTCTAAGTTTAGTACCTCGTTTAAAAATCTATATTAATGACATGACGGTTATAAAATATTAATGTGGACATCTGGACTATTAAGTTTAAACATATGATTTAATCCCAAGGTGGATCTCAGGAGCAGCGGTGGTCAATGCTTTCTATTCATCCAGCAGAAACCAAATAGGTAGCGAAAAAAAAAAAGATATATATTAGTAATGTGTCAATTTTTAAAAAAGATTCTTTTATTGACCTTAATGAATTTTCATGTTTTTTTTTGTCAGTATTTCCTGCTGGTATCCTCCAACCTCCCTTTTTTGGTAAAGGACAGCCGCGATCCCTTAACTATGGTGGCATCGGCATGGTGATTGGCCATGAGATCACCCATGGCTTTGACGATAATGGTATTTAATCTGATTTCATGTATACTTGCTATTTGTCTAATTCTAAAGTTGTTCACCAAAAATAAAAAAAAAATAAAAAAATTGAAGGATTTTTGAAAACAGAAGGCTCAGGAACAACACTAGAAGGGTTCTATGAGATTGAAGATCATGTGTCAGGTCATATAACTGAGTAAGGATTCTGAGAAATGCAGTTTGATTTGGTATTTATAGCAGACATGACTGTGAATACACTGGCACTGATTTAGTAAACAGAGAACTACTACGAACAACAACAACAACAACAATAATAATACTACTACTAATAATAAATTATAATACATTATAATAATTACTTCTACTACACATAATAATAATAAATTATAATAATATTAATAATAAATTATAATAAATTATAATAAATTATAATAATTACTTTTACTACACATAATAATAATAATAATAATAATAATAACTTTTACTACTACTACTAATAATAATGATGATGATGATGATGATGATGATGATTGTTATGGGTAGGAGTAGAAGTAGTATAGTTGTAGTACAGTAGTAGTAATATTGGTTCTATAGGAGGAGGATTAATGTTTTCGATAAGCCTTTACAATAACAATATGTCACCTTCTCTATATTGATGTCTCACACCAGTGCTTTGTTCTCGAACAGGCCGTAACTTTGATAAAGATGGAGACCTGAAGGACTGGTGGACCTCGTCATCAACACAGAAGTTCCAGGAGCTTTCCAAATGTATTGTAGACCAGTACAGCAGCTTCTTATGGGACCTGGCCGGTGGACAAAATGTACAGTACATGCTCTTATCACTAAACTCACGGATATGAACACTTGACCTTGTTTAATTTCTTCATTGAAAATGTATGTAACTCAGTTGATAAAGATTTGTTGATTAACATATTTTTATGTTACAAAGCAAAGATAAATGACACTTTGTAGCAGAGTAGAGGCTGCCGCTAGGTTTAAAAAGGCGGTGTTGTGTACAGATGCTCTTGATCAACTGCTAAATGATAATGCATGGACGGATCCATAGACAAATCTAGTTTAAGGTACATTTGCTAAAAGTTGTGGGTTTACCGTTGGGGTAATGTAGTTACTTATTTGATAGCCCTGTGTATGCATTCACTTATGCTGCACACACTGCATCCTCTCGTCAGATCCTCTTGCATGTGTTGTTGCATCTCTGTTGCCTTCTGCCGAGTTGGTTTCAGCCTCCTCTGCTGTTGTGTTCAAATTGCTCAAATTGCCTTCTGAGTAATCAATTGAGCTGCGATTTTTCAAAAGATGTAGAAAGAGCTACAAATTACTGTTATTTTCTGTCTCTTTTTCATCCTTTTCCTTTTCCCATTTCCAGCTTAATGGGAATAACACCCTTGGGGAGAATATTGCAGACAACGGGGGCATTCGCCAGTCTTATCAAGTAAGTGCCGTGTGTTGTGGCCTTTGTGTCTTTGCTGGCCAATTATGCTGCTGATGCTGCCTGAAATACTTTGCAAATGTTACATAAGGAATAAAACACTTTGACCAATTTAACTTAAGTTGTTACAGACACAGTTGTTAGCACTGTCGCCTTGATCCTCCAGGGTACGGTCGATTCCTGCCCAGGTTCGATGTTCTCCATGTGATTGGTGTCTCCGGATGCCCTGGTTTTCTCCCACAGTCTAAAGACATGCAGATTAAGCTAATTGATGTTCCCAAAGATCCCAAATCAGTACAGAATTCATAACATAAATTAAATCTGGCATCATTTCAAATCAACCCCTTTTCCCAGGAGACCCAGGGCACAAGGCGGCGCGCACCCTGGATGGGGTGCCAATTTAAAACTGAGCACTTAACCATGCTGTATGTCATTTATTGCTACTTATCCCAGCAAACACGGTCAAGTTCCCCTGACTACTAACTACACCCTCATTCACAAGCTCATCGTCATCATATACCGCTTTATCCTGTATACAGGGTCACGGGCCTGCCTGGCATGCACATAGACCCCGAGGCTGGAATCGAACCTGGACCATGAAGGTGCAAGGCCATAGTGCTAACCACCAAGCCACCGTTCCGCCTCTGACTACACACCTGAAATCAATTTCACAGCTACAGCGGACAGAATTAAATAGACTTGCCTAGAGTGCAATGTTCTGTGTTATGCCCTCTGCTTTGTGCCAGTGCCTGTCTTCCATCCTATTCTTCCCATGCTGTTTGTAAACTGGCTCAACTTATGCAACATATGCAGCGTAAGGGCTGCATTAGGTTTTATAGCTAGCAAACTTAAATGCATTTAAATCAGACATCTGTGAGCGGTAATAGCTGATACCGTGCCGTTCCAGCTGAGTTTTTTTATCACGCCAGTCTATGATCAGCCGATTAAATTTATGTTTGGCGTAGTAGGATAGAACACACAATGAACTCATTTGTACTGCTCTTGTTTTAAATGGATTCCCACAGCCAGCTTGTGCTGAAGAAGTCTTAACTGTGGCCTGAAGCAAAGAGCTTAAGTGAAGCAGATGCACAAGCAACCAAAATAAACCTGACTAAAGAAACATAAATGGTTATGGACCTTCATCTCATTAAATTGTTTATTGCAGGCATACCAGAACTACATCAAGAAGCATGGGAAGGAAGCGCCATTGCCTGGGATTGACCTCAACCATGAACAACTCTTCTTCCTAAACTTTGCTCAGGTGAGCCAGCCGTGACACACTAGCGTAGACGTACACCATGGGTCCTTTCACATATACAGTGTTTAGACTGTTACTCTAGTCTGGGTTTTTACGCCGGATGCCCTTACTGATGCTTCATTCATTTAATCCAGGCTTAAGACCAGGACTGCATCCAGTGGCTTGGGTTTGGGCATTATATGGAAATTATTATTATTTATATATGGTCATGCCCAACAAGACTGGGTAACTCATTCCTAGTTATCTCAGAGTAGCATACTCAGAGTTTATATTAGTGTGTCCTCTTACTGTATATACAGTACATAAATTCACCCAAACCCAAGGAATCTTGCAGGATCCAGATGTTCCCAAACTGAACAGATTTTCATAAATATCACTTTATGATATATACAGTATAAATCAAATCATTTGTATCTATTAAAATGAACACGGTAAGGCTTATTGAACTTTAATTCTTCAGGTCTGGTGTGGAACACATAGACCTGAACATGCCGTCAACTCCATTAAAACTGATGTCCACAGTCCGGGAGAATTTAGGTAAGTCCCACGATTCAGGAAGCAGCAGACAATCACACAAAATATATTTGAAACAGGAGCGGAAACAGAAGGAGCGCCATCTTGTTAAAAAAGGAGTATAATGCGTCACCTTTACGCTAACAGCTGAAACATTTGCTTTTGATTCTACCTACAGGGTTCTTGGATCGTTGCAGAATTTCCCCGAGTTCGCCAAAGCGTTCCAGTGCAAGACAGATGACTACATGGTGCCTAAAAAGACATGCCAAGTGTGGTGATAATGCCACAGCCAAGGACAATAAGGGCATTTCCTTAAAGGCCCTCACTTCACCTTTCTGACTGTATGACCCAGTCCCAGACTTGGAATGTCTTATGTTCTCCATAGAATAGATAATATCTGGCTTCACCAATGCATTTCAATCATGTACAGACATGGGGTGCTTTTTTAATCCACTCCTACATTTAACAGTTAGTTAATTTTAGTCTGAATAGATCATCATGAGGTCCGTGGTGATCTTCGGTTATTGTTTATAACAACATGAAATGTTAAGATATTGTCATATATTTAAAATGATTTATGTTAATATCAAATCAAACTGTGAATCGGGGAGATCAGTAGCATTTTGTATGTCAAGGATGTTCCAGTAGACATTTCAACTTGGCAACTTTAATGAACCTATGGCAAGATTTTACATCTTATACAGGACAAAAATGCCAAAAAGGAGAATGATTTTAAAATCATATATATATATAAATAATATGCTGTAGACACAGGGATGTACTGGATGTATTGTAATATTAGTTTTTTTTAGTATTAGGAAACACAATTTTTTTAATGGTTTATTACATTGGCTTGATTTGCACTGGATGTTATATCGATGGCAGTGCAGGCGAAGTTTATTTCAAAAGAAAATGTATAACCATATTTGTCACAGATTTGAGAGATTCAATAATAGCTTATTTAGTTATTGTACAAGCATTTGGCAATGATATATGATACGATGATATGATATGATGTCTAATATGCCAAGGTGTACGGATCATGTGTGTGTGTGTGTGTGTGTGTGTGCGCGCGCGTATTCGAGTATGACAAATCATTTTGACCATCAATGCTATCAAAAAGAGACTGCCTTAAAACAATCCAGTGCGTTTATTAAGAGCGTTTGTTGCAAAAGTACAAGCATTGGTATATGTGTTCAGCTTAATCTACAAACACCTGCTACTTATGCCAAAGACGCCAAGAAGTATACTATCACCCGGTGACCTTGTGGAATCTCTCGATTATCTTTAAAGTATTATATTTGTAAGAAAAACAAAATGTCAACATTTATAGGGCTGTTTGTTATTAGGTACAGTATGGTGGACTTGATGGTGGCTTGTTTTCTGAGTTGTACAAGTCTTAGGCACGATATGGTTTAATTTTTTTTCCGTCTCTTTTACTTGTTCGTCTTCTGCAATAGCTACTGTGTTCATAGAACATTGTTTTTCAAACAAGACTATTATATATCAGCCATAATCTTAAATGTAAAGTAATTTAATCCTGTTGTAATCCGGTTATAAACATTAAATCCAAACAGGGCTTTGACCCCTTAAGATGAGCAGAATAGGAACCCATTGTGGTGTCTGGAACCAGGATGTTGGCAGAGGTGCTGAGAGTGGTGGGGTGTGGCCTCCGTGGATCGGATTTGTTTCTCCAGCGCATCTTGTAGGTTCTCGATTGGATTGGGTTCTTGAGAGATTGGAGATGGGGTTAAGAGAGGGTCGGTGGCCTTGGCCTTTTTGGTTGCCAGGCTCCATACGTGTCAGGGTGCCTTTCTATCATGGCCAACTTGGACTTTTTTCAGCAATTTGTGTTGCAAATTTGGGTTTTACAGGATGGGCAGGCTTTTGATCCCCTTCGCCTTGGGTGACCCTTGGGTGCCCATGATGCTGTCACTAGTTTGCTGGAGTAGAGTTGGTGATCAGTGTTATACATTCCACGTGTCAACAGTCATATTGCTATGAATGATTGGTGTATTATACCACATCACTGTTGAACTCTCTGAAGGTGAGCGTCGTCATTTTTTTAATTTGCTATAACAGTAGTTCTGATAATAGTGCAGTTTGCAAAACACCAGTTTCTACTCGTATCGCAAATGCTTCACTTTCCCTGCCTGGTGAAAAACGGTCTGGATTTAGCCTTTGATTGCATTATTACTGCAGTGTTAAATATCCATATTTGTAGAAAAAATATTACCGTCAAATTATTGACCAGCATCAAGCAAAGATAACAACTACGGAGATTGTTAAAGTTACTGGAATTGGGTTAAGAACCGTCCAACACATTATTAAATCCTGGAATGATGCTGAACAAAGCGCTTGGAAAAAACTAACATGAATAAGCGTGATCAGAGAGATCGCCAAAACACTAGTTGAAGTTGCATCACTAAAAAAGGTCAGTAGAAATCTAAGCAATCTAATTTAACAGTCAAAGTAAAAGCATTCCCATATACACAGAGGAGCCCCAGAGGATCGCGACTGAACAGCTGTGTGTCCACCTTCAGTTTGATGAGGAGCATAAATGCTGTTATGCCTTGGAAAAAGGTATTCCAGAGTGAAGGGAAGCTGTATTTAGAGTTAAAGGTGGTTCAATTTAGTATTTTAAATGGAATGTGCAGATTCCATATTAAAAAAGTATTCTCTTTATGTAGGTAAATGATAATAGGAGTTAACTTGTTATTCTTTAATAAATAAGAAACGCTAGCATTTTGATCGTTAAATTGCTGTGGTATAAAAATAACTAAACACGCCAGGACCATTTTTTGTATTAAAAATAAGAAAAAATAAGCATTTCTGTTTTGTTTTTTTTTTTTTTTTTCAGAAATAGAAGCATGTGTGAAAAAGAACTGTGGCAGATTCACCCACATGCAGGGGAAGAAAAAAAAAAAAAAACCTTACCATTGATTTTCTTGTAAAACTGCACAACAGCATACCCAAGAGAACTCATGCAGTTTATATATTTAGATCCATTTCTCTGCATTTCTTTTAAAGGCATCTTTGCCTTTTTACTGAATGTCTTTACACGTGCCTAAGACATTTGTGCATTGCTTTATATTTTTCCCTCTACAGGATTTGGTTGTTTCTAACTAAGTACCTTGTATGTTATAGATGATCAAAACAACCAAACCTTAATTTTTTTTCTTTCTCTCTGTTCCTTTTGAGCCAACAGGTTCTTCCATTTATGTTTGCTTCACTGCTTTTCGCTTTTTCAAACATTTGAGCTTTGCTCAGAAGAAATCCATCTCAACTTGTACCCACGCAGACAGATATACCTCAGATGCCTATATTTAGATACTTTGTAAAATTATTAATGCATATTCATGAACAGAAATTGAATTGTTTGATTAATAAATCGAAAATGTAAAAGTGTCTGTCTTTTCCTTCTTTATTAAACGGCATCTAATCATCATCATCATCATCATCATCATCACCATCATCTCTCTCTCTCTTTCCAAAATATATATAAAAAAATTTAAAATAATAAATACTCCCATGGTCAACCAATCACATGGCAGAAGCTCAATGCATTTAGGCTTTATCCAGACTGGTTTGAGCTGAAAGAAAGGCACCAGTAACTTCTTATAAAACACAGGACATGTGTTTATAAAATGCATAAAGATGCTTTGGGTGTATTAACATTATTTCATCATTTACTGTAATGAAAAAATGCTAATAATCTGATGATCCAATACAAATATTTAGCTCCCTAGTGTATATTTACTTTAATGTCACATGGAGCCAATGAATGACTGAATGACACCCCAGACAGTATGAGTTGTCTTGGCCTGCACCATAACGAACTGTTTCTTTTGGTTGTGTTTAAATGTGTGTGAGTCATTCTATAATTTGGGGTATACTCCACGTCTGTTTATGATATCATTTTTTAGCTAATAAGGGACAGCATGTTGCACACAAGCGTTATGTGTATCGCATGCTTCGCTCAGCTTGAGAATGGTGCTAAATTGCCCATTTTTGCCAAGTCCGCTTTTGCAGTTGAGGGTTTCTTGGTTTCAAAATAAAGACTCAAAACCATTAGGGTTAACAACAACTGTTTTTAATTTATTTCAAAAGTTTAAATACTCACTCTCACTCATTCCTCATCTACAGTATACCTCTTAATTCTGTATTCAGGGACACGGGGGCCTGAAGCCTATTCCAGGTGACTTACTGCAGGGCACGAGGCGGGGTAGACCCTGGACAGGGTGCCAATCCATCGCAGAGCACACACACACACACATACACACAATCACACACTCATTTATGCACTAGGGACATTTATTAGCCTAATCTGCATGTCTTTGGATTGAGGAAGGAAACCGGAGTACCCGGAGGAAACCCACCAAGAACATGCAAACTCCATGCACACAGAGACGAGAATGATTTCATTTTTCTCCAAAATCTATAATATTACTCGTCGTTATTGAGTATTTTAAATGACCATGAACGTCACATGTCCGGTAAACATTGTCATCTGCATGCAGCGTGCATCCCAGGATGTCTGGAAGCAAGCATAAAAGTGGCAGTGATGAGGCTGGTACTGCTAATAGGCGCTAAGCATTAACAATGAAAATGAAAGTAAAAATAATTAAGAGAATGGAGCAAGGTGAAAAGATGGCAAACATTGCTCGTTCTTTTGTATCATGAATCGTTCAACCATTGGCATGATTCTAAAGAACAAGTAGAAGATCATGGAACATGTTAGTTTTATACCGTGTATAGCTAGTTGTGTTAGTATCTTAATACCTAGACAATGTTTGTTGGAATTACGAACAAATTGGACTCCTTTAATTTGAACTTGTTTGTATGTTGGGGACTTGATGTTATTTATTTGTTCAAATATGATGTTAAACTGTTCATGAAAATGAGAAGTGGTTGGCCAGGTAAGTCAGGAAACTATATACTGTATATAATATTTAATACATAATCAGTCAGACAGCTTAAGTTTAAGCTTTTCAACTGGAAGATATGTTACACTTATGGAATTTATGAACTTGAACCATCTATTTTGCATTAAAAAAAGAACATTGTTTTTGTACTTTTTGTATTTATGTGAAATGTAACCCAAATGACTCATGTGAAAATACTAAGTTGAAAAAATTAAAATAAACATCCAGGCACCTATGAAAGCAAAGCAAGAAACCAGGTCAAGCTTTGAAAAAATATATACTTTAACATAAATATATCAGTCACCTCTATGGTTTCTCACTACCGCAATAGAGATGGAATTTAAAAATCCGCACTGTTTTCTCCGGTATCTAATCTATAGCCTACCAATAAACATCCCCCCACTACATGATCTCTATTAAAACTAATTATTCACAAGACCTAATATTTAGTAATTTCTTTCTGGTGTCTAGTAGATATTTTTCAAAATAATTTTTGAATCAGATGTGTTTTGACAGTTTATTTGATGAACTGATATCAGAGTCCTCGATTCACATCAAAGTTCAACTCACATCTACTTTTTTTTCCCCCAAATACACAACTAATAAAACATTGGTGTTAGGTCGAAGTCAAATATGATAAAAATATGAGCTAATTCATTACAAGATCATGTTTTCGTTATATTTATATTTCAGGAAATTTGCTAGATTTCTTCTTTGACGTTGTTATTTTACCAGCTCTGTACTCGCCGCAGGCTTTACTGGCTCTCTAGAGGGGTGTTAAATATACTCCATGCTGCCCACACCTGATTAGAAGCACATTTGCAAGCATGTTGATGGCAGGTCAGAGCGAGGGCTGAAATTTGAACTGCGGGCCATGGATATCCCCATGAGCACCTCATCAAGCCAACAGCTCAGCGTGATATGCAGCCCCATGTAGACTCTACTATGTCTTTCTAACAGCCACCCTCTGATATCCCACATCAACCCCAAACGCCACACTGCCCAGTGACGGGGTTAACATGACCAAAGTCTATTAAAGTACAAATGGCTGGTTGATGCTCGACTTTTATAAATAATGAACTGTTACACAAGAAGGTAAAACACAATGATTGCAAAGAAAAGAAAAGTGAGCCAGGTCGGAGTGGCCTTTAGGAGAACTTTCTGTCTTTCATATGAAGTCATTTAAATCAGAAATATTGCTGTTTTTCTGAGAGATTGCCTTTCTGACAGAATCATTGCGCAACAATTTATATCACAGTGACCTTTTTTGTTTGATACATCTGATTCCTGATTTTTTTTCTTCTGAGGATTAATAAAAAGTTCAATATACAGCATAGGGCAGAGCGTCTCAAACATAGTTATTAGCCTATCTGTTTCATATTTTCCTTTTATTTTCCCATCCATAAAATTCACTTCATTACCTTTTATATGTGTCATTTCTATAGGCATAGCATTGCCACTATTAAACCAACCATTGCCTGTTAAGAGCTATTAAGGATGTAAACAAAGTAAAGTATTTTTATTACTATAATTGCAGGTCTATCAGTATATGATATTCATTGTATAACACATTAACCGCAAGGTCTTGTTTTACTTGGAACATCTTGTACAATGTGTCTAATTATAATAACCTTAAAACATTTCTTAAATCCTACCCTCTTGAAACCTTTTCTCCTAATTTTCAGTAAATTATATTATAAACTCTTGTTTGTCCTTAAAAGATACACTATATGAATCTGCAATAACATTGTATCCAAATACATCTACTTCATTATGGAGTGTTTTGTGGCCCATTCATTCCCTAGAGCATTTATGAGGTCAGACACTAATGTTGGACGAGAAGGCCTGGCTCGTAATCTCCGTTCCAGTTCATCCCAAAGGTGCGTGATGGTGTTGAGGGCAGGGCTCTGTGTTAGGGCCAGTAAAGTTCTTCCACACATACATTATCAAACCGTGTCTTTATAGTTTAGACTGGGGCACAATCATGTTGGAATAGAAAAAGTGCCTTCCCCAAACTGTTGCCACAAAGTTGTCCAAGACAATAAAGCATGAAGATTGCCCTTCACTGGGAATAAAGGGGCTGATTGAAACACCTGAATTCAATAATGAAAAGGTTTGGCCATATACTTTTGTCTATTAAAGTGCATTTCACACACACATTTCCGAACAGGAGGCTTTAATTATTTGTTAGAGGAGATGTTTTAAAAATAACAAAGTGGAAGGAGAAGAAAAAGAGTAAAAGCATCAGCACTTAGTTCTCATAATGTCAAAAACCAGATATTTAGGGCCAGCTGAGAATGTGTTTCTATACAGCTCTAACCCAGACCCTTGAGCCCAAATACTATTCTTTGCAGGGCCTTTGCTGTTTCACTTGACATGATTCCAAACATATTATATTAACCTTTGGCTGAACCTTTGTGCATGGTTATTGGTATCTGGCGGCACGAGGCCAGGGCCTGACTTTGTGACTGGGTACCGAATCCACAATCCACACCTCTAAGTAAAAGATCTGGAGAGAGAGAGAGAGAGAGAGAGAGAGAAAATTAAAAGGAAAATTAAAATTGCTCAGACTTTTCAGTAGGCTATATTAATCATAAACAAAAACGTCATGAAAATATTTGGCTTGCAGTTAATTTTTTTGACTTGTCACAATGATAACATAAACCTTTATTACAAGAAAATCCCGACAATTGATGGCTTTGTTGAGCTCCTCCTGAAAACCAGACTGGGTCATTATACATACAGGTTTAGCAAGCTTCGGCAAAATTTGTATTGGTTATTTAAACACTCTTTGTTCATATACAGTAAATTAGATTTGCTTGCACATACCCAACTTTTAAGCATGGTCTACACATGTTCTTTAGAGTTGAGGCATTACAGCTATATTTTAGCCTGTGTTCCCCATTCCACAACTACTTTTGCCCAAGTTTCACTTGTCTATCTAATGATTTGAGGTTATTTTAAAGAATTCTGCTATACTGATACTTTTTCATTATTTCAACGACTGTATGCAGCAGAAAGGCCCCTGTGCTCTGGGGATTTATAGGGTTCTTGGGGTGGAACACCTCAGCTTTACTCATCCAAACATGCTGCTCATTAAAACCTTTCCTTCCGAGGGCTTTTTCATTGTCAACTGCAATGTTTAAATCAAACATGACAATCCCTGGTGGTTCCTCAATTTGCTTCCAATTATCTGAACCAGGTTTTTTTGGTCTTCTTCCAAACTCCCTACTGTACACCTTTCAATTACTTTTATTTACTTGAAGAAAAGACTTTAAGTGATGTTCTTGACTTGCGTAAGGGTCCTCCACTAGAGGTCACTGTTTTTATTTTGTAGTTTTTGTGGGCCGACTCAGTTTCCCAGCAGGCACCTCGGTCAGGTGATGCAGTGCACACCTGAACCGAGGTAGCCATCAATTAATCTATAAATAGCTGTTTAGACTGGGAAACTGGGTCGAGCATTTTTGGGAATACCACTGTCAGTTATGTGGGCATTTTGGTTTGTTTTTGTTATTTGTTTAATTTATACTTTGATTTTAGTTGTGTTGACTTGGGCTCTCTTATTGGCAATGTCTCTGTGTATGTTTTGTGTGTCTGTGTTAGTGGAGCTGATTCAGTCCTGTCCTCCTGTGTTCTTGTGGTTAGCTAGAGCAGGTAAGCAGTTAGGTGTATGTGTGGCTAGGAGCATGATTAGCTAAATGCTATGTTGAGTTTATAGTACAGTTACAGTACTAGCATGCTTCTAGCCATAGCCCCTCTGTGTCTCTAGCTATCCTGTGTTTCCTCTCCCCCGAGTTGCCCAGTGAGCCTAGCCTAGCCTTTAAGTGTCCCCTAGCCTAGCCTTTGATGTGTCCCCTAGCCTAGCCTTTGATGTGTCCCCTAGCCTAGCCTATGATGGTCCCCTAGCCTAGCCTTTGATGGTCCCCTAGCCTAGCCTTTGATGGTCCCCTAGCCTAGCCTTTAAGGGTCCCCTAGCCTAGCCACTGGGTATCCCTTGTCTGTGTTTCCTCTCCCCCTAGCGTCCCAGTGTGCCTAGGTTTAGAGTGCGGTCCCTCCGGGCTTTGGAGTAACGACTAGCTTGTGAGTGCTGCCTCGCTTAGTCTTGGAGGGCTGCCTCGCCTAGCCACTGGGTAGTCTTTGTCTGTGTTTCTGTGCCCCTATTTCCTAGTGTGTTTAAGCTATTAGGTAAGTATAGCTTAGTGCATGTTGGGGCTAAAGACATGCTTAGCTAGGTGTATGTGTAGCTAACTGCCATGGTTAAGCAATGCTTAAGCATGTTTAGCTAAAAGCCATGCCTAGCTGATTGCCATGTCTTTAGCCCTTGTCCTGTCCCTCTCTTGGTCTCTAGTGTTTCCCGTGTCTCTAGTGTTTCCCGTGTCTCTAGTGTTTCCCGTGTCTCTAGTGTTTCCCGTGTCTCTAGTGTTTCCCGTGTCTCTAGTGTTTCCCGTGTCTCTAGTGTTTCCCGTGTCTCTAGTGTTTCCCGTGTCTCCCGTCCTCCCTAGTGTCTAGTTTCAGCTCCACGCCTCGTTTGTGTCTTGTTACGTTTGTCCCCTGCCTGTGTCTCGCCACAGGACGTGTTTTGTGTCTTGTTACGTTTGTCCCCTGCCTGTGTCTCGCCACAGGACGTGTTTTGTGTCTCCTCCTGCCTGTGTCTCGCCACAGGACGTGTTTCGTGTAACCCCCTGCCTGTGTCTCGCCACAGGACGTGTTTTGTGTCTCCTCCTGCCTGTGTCTCGCCACAGGACGTGTTTGGTGTCTCCTCCTGCCTGTGTCTCGCCACAGGATGTGTTTCGTGTCTCCTCCTGCCTGTGTCTCGTCACAGGATGTGTGTTTGTTCCCCTGTCTGTGTCTTGCCAGAGAGCCCCTGTTAGCACAAAGTTAAGTATGGTTTAAGTTTGTTTGTATCTTTATTTATACTTTGTTTAACCTTTATTAAAGACTCTTTTTTGGTTAACACCACTCCTCTGCCTCTATGCCTGCTCCTTCCGCCCACGGCGTTCAACACCTTGCCACAACACCCCATTCATGACAGAATGCTCGACCCACCAAGGCATAGCAGAGGGGGCTGGGACTTTAAAGCGGCAGCCTCGCGTGGAGGCCACCGCTGCAGCACGCTTCGCGCCTCACGTGGAGGCCACCGCTGCAGCACGCTTCGCGCCTCACGTGGAGGCCACCGCTGCAGCACGCTTCGCGCCTCACGTGGAGGCCACCGCTGCAGCACGCTTCGCGCCTCACGTGGAGGCCACCGCTGCAGCACGCTTCGCGCCTCACGGGGAGGCCACCGCTGCAGCACGCTTCGCGCCTCACGTGGAGGCCACCGCTGCAGCACGCTTCGCGCCTCCCGTGGAGGTCCCAGCAGCAGCAGCCGCCGAGCGCCTCCCGTGGAGGTCCCAGCAGCAGCAGCCGCCGAGCGCCTCACGTGGAGGTCCCAGCAGCAGCAGCCGCCGAGCGCCACGTGGAGGTCGCAGCAGCAGCAGCCGCCGAGCGCCACGTGGAGGTCCCAGCAGCAGCAGCCGCCGAGCGCCACGTGGAGGTCCCAGCAGCTGCAGCCGCCGAGCGCCTCGAGGAGGTCCCAGCAGCTGCAGCCGCCGAGCGCCTCGAGGAGGTCCCAGCAGCAGCAGCATCCGCCGAGCGCCTCGAGGAGGTCCCAGCAACACCAGACCAGCAGGCCTCATGTGGAGGCCCCCCACCTTCGTCCAGTAGCCCTTATTCAAGGCTCACCGCCTTCGGAGCGACACCCCAGCACAGCGTCCAGCACCTGGCTTCGATGTCGGGCACCCACCGCGGCACGGCGGAGGAAAAGCCAGTACTGCATCGGCCGCCCGGATTGGGGGACAACACAGCACTGTCTTCAGGGGCTCTACTTTTCAGAGCAATACAGTGCTGCCCCCTCCGCCCGGCCCACAACAGCGATCCGGTGCTGCCTCCGCCACACAGTTGACTACGGGAGCTAGCCCGTCGGGGTCGGGTGAAGGGACACCAGGGAAGTGCCTTGGGACCACCAATAGCGCTCCGGAGGAGCGGTTTAAGGGGGGGGGTACTGTAAGGGTCCTCCACTAGAGGTCACTGTTTTTATTTTGTAGTTTTTGTGGGCCGACTCAGTTTCCCAGCAGGCACCTCGGTCAGGTGATGCAGTGCACACCTGAACCGAGGTAGCCATCAATTAATCTATAAATAGCTGTTTAGACTGGGAAACTGGGTCGAGCATTTTTGGGAATACCACTGTCAGTTATGTGGGCATTTTGGTTTGTTTTTGTTATTTGTTTAATTTGTACTTTGATTTTAGTTGTGTTGACTTGGGCTCTCTTATTGGCAATGTCTCTGTGTATGTTTTGTGTGTCTGTGTTAGTGGAGCTGATTCAGTCCTGTCCTCCTGTGTTCTTGTGGTTAGCTAGAGCAGGTAAGCAGTTAGGTGTATGTGTGGCTAGGAGCATGATTAGCTAAATGCTATGTTGAGTTTATAGTACAGTTACAGTACTAGCATGCTTCTAGCCATAGCCCCTCTGTGTCTCTAGCTATCCTGTGTTTCCTCTCCCCCGAGTTGCCCAGTGAGCCTAGCCTTTAAGTGTCCCCTAGCCTAGCCTTTGATGTGTCCCCTAGCCTAGCCTTTGATGTGTCCCCTAGCCTAGCCTTTGATGTGTCCCCTAGCCTAGCCTTTGATGTGTCCCCTAGCCTAGCCTTTGATGTGTCCCCTAGCCTAGCCTTTGATGTGTCCCCTAGCCTAGCCTTTGATGTGTCCCCTAGCCTAGCCTTTGATGTGTCCCCTAGCCTAGCCTTTGATGTGTCCCCTGGCCTAGCCTTTGATGATCCCCTAGCTTAGCCTATGATGGTCCCCTAGCCTAGCCACTGGGTATCCCTTGTCTGTGTTTCCTCTCCCCCTAGCGTCCCAGTGTGCCTAGGTTTAGAGTGCGGTCCCTCCGGGCTTTGGAGTAACGACTAGCTTGTGAGTGCTGCCTCGCTTAGTCTTGGAGGGCTGCCTCGCCTAGCCACTGGGTAGTCTTTGTCTGTGTTTCTGTGCCCCTATTCCCTAGTGTGTTTAAGCTATTAGGTAAGTATAGCTTAGTGCATGTTGGGGCTAAAGACATGCTTAGCTAGGTGTATGTGTAGCTAACTGCCATGGTTAAGCAATGCTTAACCATGTTTAGCTAAAAGCCATGCCTAGCTGATTGCCATGTCTTTAGCCCTTGTCCTGTCCCTCTCTTGGTCTCTAGTGTTTCCCGTGTCTCTAGTGTTTCCCGTGTCTCCTGTGTCTCCCGTCCTCCCTAGTGTCTAGTTTCAGCTCCACGCCTCGTTTGTCTTGTTACGTTTGTCCCCTGCCTGTGTCTCGCCACAGGACGTGTTTTGTGTCTTGTTACGTTTGTCCCCTGCCTGTGTCTCGCCACAGGACGTGTTTTGTGTCTCCTCCTGCCTGTGTCTCGCCACAGGACGTGTTTCGTGTAACCCCCTGCCTGTGTCTCGCCACAGGACGTGTTTCGTGTCTCCTCCTGCCTGTGTCTCGCCACAGGACGTGTTTGGTGTCTCCTCCTGCCTGTGTCTCGCCACAGGATGTGTTTCGTGTCTCCTCCTGCCTGTGTCTCGTCACAGGATGTGTGTTTGTTCCCCTGTCTGTGTCTTGCCAGAGAGCCCCTGTTAGCACAAAGTTAAGTATGGTTTAAGTTTGTTTGTATCTTTATTTATACTTTGTTTAACCTTTATTAAAGACTCTTTTTTGGTTAACACCACCCCTCTGCCTCTATGCCTGCTCCTTCCGCCCACGGCGTTCAACACCTTGCCACAACACCCCATTCATGACACTTGCGTAAATCGATCATCCTCTTTTTCAAAACGGCACTGAACTTTCCCACAGTAGCGTGTTGGTCAATACACTGAACGCTGTCAAACAAACACTTTTACAGTATGGGTTTGGCAAAATAAAAGACATTTCAGGAATTTCAGGATCAATGAATTAATAATCTAAGTGAGTGTATGTATATTTTGACCCTGTAGTTCCATGTGTGTAGATCCTTGTTCATAGATCCTTGTAGATTGATATACTGTACATATACAGTACTGTATAGAAATGAGTAAAAGCCCACTATTTTCGAACATTCATGTTAATGCTGAGTGTGTTTAAACTTCTGACCTCAGCTGTTTCTAACTTGTAATGTATAGAAGTATTATGAAAGGATAGCACTATAATGACAGTATTACATTTTCTGAACTTTAGTTAAAGCATTTAAACAGTGATTTAAAAACGCAGGCACTCACAAGAGCTGCAGAATCTCTGGTGGTTGTTATCTTCTCTTCTAAAGCACTGCACTATGCGAACATCCCACATATACTGCTAAGTGGCACCATATATGTAGTCAAACACTCAGTTTACAGAAGCCAAGTTACAAAAGCCTATTTGCCGTCACCTTGCTGGAGACCTGAATACACCCACACCGCCCCAAAACAAGCCAAGCTCATCTTACAAAACTGCTAATGGCCAAAAGAGCCCAGTGGTTCCTCTGTCACCATGGCAACAGCATCCTCGCTAACACTCAATGTTTTGGAAGTGTCTGGCTCTTCACAAGCCTTTACTTCTTCACGCTGAAAAACACTCTCAACAGTGAACAGCCACCACTTCACATCAACTACGGCACTGAACACGAGAGAGAAAGCATGTGAGGCTGAGAGACTAGGACAGATCTGTGGGCCTGTTGACTATTATGATTTCAATTTCCTTAGGTGTTGCACAGGCTCCCATGAGAAGTAAAAATAAAACTTGAAGCATACATGTAATTATTTTTGTGTCTGTAATCAGCAGCATGGTTTTTAGCGTCCCTAAATATGCTAACTTGAGAGAAAGAGCTTGGCAATCAGTTTTGAGGATGCAACCGATGCTTTCCTTTAAACAGGTAGCTGATCTTTGTAGTAAATGGTATATATATTTAAAAAAAATATATGCTCGAAATAATCATTGTACAAATGTACAGAAAGTATAGGCTACATTAGAATACGAATTTTAACATACAGCAGCCTCAGTATATTTTTAGTTACATTTAAATGTACTTATTTCTGCTTATATTTAGTGCACTACTCTCTCGTGCGCTTTTAGATTCGTTTTGCACGCTGAATCTCAGGTACAGTATTAGGTTAAACCTGGTGTGTTGATTCTAGCTGTTACGCAGAGACTGAAAACAGGCCGAGAGCTGCAAAGCATTATACCAAAAGCAAAGTACATGAGATTTAGCAACAACACATTGGACAATACATTCTTTAAAAAAACATGAAATTTACCCTATGCCGATGAAAATTAAATAATAACAAACTAACGCACGCAAGGATGCAGCTTCCAGCCGTGAATTCAAACTAGAAGCGGAGGACTGGGTAGCCAATCAGAAAACAGAATCTGCCCGCCTCCTGTCTCTGATTGGCTGGTGTTGCGCCGATTCTAGTCTCTGGTTGGCTGGAATAGTTGCAGCCTTATAACGCTGTCGCAGTTTGTGCAAGTGTAGCTTTATGCCAGTGAGCGCACAGAAGAGTGAGAGAGTGCAAACGTAAATTATCTCAAATGCGCGAAAGTAAGTTTCGGCGCGCAAAAACGAGTGTGAGAGCACATTTAAATGTAAATTTTCTGTACATTTGTACAATGATTATATTAAGCGTATTTAAAAAATATATATATATATATACCAAAAATAAATTGAAAAACAAAGTTTAAATAAGTATACTTTGGAAATTAGACCAGCCTTTCACTTTAAAGTATATTGTCCTATAATATATTTTTGAAAAGTGAACTGTAATAGAATTATTTAAAAGTATGTTTGAAGTTTAATTTCAAAATTCGGTAAAAGCATGATGTAAGTATACTTTTTATATATTAACTGACGGCATAACTTTTTGTTAGTATATTTGCAGTGTACTATTGAGGATTTCAATATATTTGATGTTAGATGTAATGTGATGTAATGTGATGTGTTTTAAACACGTTATAGTATAGAAATTGCATTTAGCATTTGTAAATTATCTTAAACACCTGTAGTGTACTAGTAAGACATTGGCAATACTGTAGTATAGAAGGTTGTGTGTACTGTATGATACAATAAAGTATATTTGTATTAACCACAAAGTTTACTTTTTTAGTATTTGTAATTGGCCAGAAGTGTAACAGCACCCTACAGTACTGCTGCAATAAGAATATACTCGTAGTATATTAATCATGTACAGTATTTGTAACACAGTAAAATAGCTGTAATGTGCTTATAATACATGAAATATATACTTACATATCATTATTTACTGTCAGGTATGTACGTTAGTATATATATATATATATATATATATATACTGTATATACTGTACACAACCATATACTTTAAGTATAATTAAAGTTGTTTTACTTTAGCACACAAAAGTACACTTAATACACTTAAAATTGTGCTTTTTTTGTACAATTTAATTACAACTTAAATACACTTAGTACAAAATTTGTTGTTCTTGAAAAACTTCAAGTATACTAGTCATCAGTCTGGAGCAAGTACACTTAAGTAAGGATTATTATACTTAGTATACTTTTTTTTTTTTTTTTTTGCTTGGGTATCCCAGGGGAGTCGGGTCAGGAGGTGGGGTTCACACCGGACAGGGTGCTAATCCATCTACAGACACTACGGACAATGTGTAAGCTTCAATTATTCTAACCTGCATGACTTTGGGAGAAAACCTTGGGAGAAAACAGGAGTACCCAGAGGAAACCCACCAAGCAACATGCACACTCTATATTTCAGATGTTCTGAAAATCTGTCAATCTGAACTGTAATTCTTCACACACACACACACACACACACACACACACACACACACACAGTAACCCGACACCAGGGCTGAAGCAGGGAGACATGATCTGTGATATGTGATGTCTATCATAAGCCATGCACCCATTTGGTTATAATCATGGGGAAAAAAATGCATTTATTTAATTTTAACCAAATTATATATTTTTTTAAAATCTGTTGCGCTGCTGATCTTAAACAAAAATGTTAAAATATCTGAAAACAAGTCTCAGAATGTCTCAACTCAGAATGTGAGTGGGTGCTCTTAGAGTGGGATGCGAATTTCCATCTGATTTACATTTGCACTTTTGTTTTGACGTTTTCCTTTTTTTTTCCTCCAGAAGAATACTCTGTTGTTGTCTCTCAGCATGCCCGACCTGTGTAAATGAGAGCAAACAAACTTCCAACAGACACACACACACACACTTAGGTATTTGACCAGCAAGATCTACTTTTGATCATGTTTGAATGTTTAAAAGTGTTTGAATGTTCAATTGAGTTTATCACACACATTCCTGGAAAGTAAATGGTTTTATATAATGTAAAACTCATTCCCATGCTCATTACAAGCAACATGTGCAAAGGTACAGTGCAAATACATGCAGATTCGGTTAGTTGGCATTCCCAAATTGCTCGTAATGTGTATGTTTGTGCATGTGCCCGGCGGTGTATTGGCACGCTGTCCAAGGTGTAGACTGCCTTATGACTTACTGTAAGTCTCCTGGAATAGGCTTCAGGCCTATCATAAGCGATATAGGAGATAAATGAATAAATAAATGAATGTTACCTACTGTATGATGTATTCTGTAAATAGATAGTAGTATGTAAAAGCTGCATCAGACTGTTACACAACCATATGAAAAGAATGCAGCGCTATTCCACCAACCCAGTAGAGGCTACTTTGGCCTTGATTAAGCTTTCACAGTCTTCACTTTCTTTCATTGGATATTAGAAATTTTCTCTTGCCTATTTTGTCCCCTTATTCTACGAGTCACTACGTCTCAGGAGTGCTGGTAGCTGTAATCGGTTAAACACTGTGCATACTTTTTTTATTTGATTATTTTTATTGGTTTTGATCTGTTTTTACATCACTGTCGTCTAGCCGTCAACGCTCTTTTTTTAGCTTTTTTTTATGTTTAGCTTCGCTAATTAATGGCCTAGAAATGAGAAAAAGAAAACTTTTCAAGCGTTTGGAAGTGACCTGCTTTAGGCGGAGAAGATTCTGCCAAGAGCAATAATAGTACCAAGTCTGGCCTTTGAAATGCATGTGGCAGTGTTGGGACTCGAACCTCCATCCCTTTGATCAGCAACCCAGCGCCTCAACCATCTTAGTCCCACTGACTTAATATCACCAACCAATTATCAGCACAAAATTCTATAAATTGCTAAATTATGATAAAGAAAGGGATCATGTTTTTACCTTAAAAAAAAGGTCTAGTAACATCTAATTTATTAATTCTAAAACCATTGTGCATGTTCAGATTGGAATGGTTGAATTGGAATCGCTTCCCTGTGGGTGCATTAATTTGTGACGCTATAAACGATGCACTTTCCAAAGGTGTTTTGTCAGGCCTAGAAAATTACTCCAGCTCCACCTGGACTTTCTCCAATTATCCCAATTTCTTTTTCCGCTCTAGGCAAATGTTCCTCTATTAAACAGGTGACGCATCTTCTTCTCTCTCTCACTCTCTCTCTCTCTCTCTGCAGGAGATGTAGGGCCCTGCATTTCTCTCCCTTTCATTCTCCAGATTTCCCACTCTGTACTGTACCTCTGGTCAGGTGATGGCTGTGGATGGCTGGCTGTGGGCACTAGGGCTCCTGACTGGACCGATCTGGATACACTCGGTGGGACTCTTCTGTACTCTGCAGACCAGGTCCATCTCTGGGAGCCTGTATAAAGAAGGTGATGTAATTATTGGGGGTCTTTTTCCTGTTCATTTTAATGCCCCTGAACCTGACCAGATATTCACACAGAGAGTGCAGGGAGTCCAATGTCGGGGGTGAGTGTAGTGTCTGATGCAACACTCTTTCCATAACTTGGAGCTTTGCTATGTTTTTTTTATTATTGAAGTACTTTTTATAATCTCCCTCTAACTCAGGGCTGACTTGAGATCATATGGTTGGCTCCAAACCATGATTTTCACAGTGGAGGAAATTAACAGGAACTCATCTCTGTTGCCCAACTTCACACTGGGCTACCTGGCTGCAGATACATGCTTGGCTGAGAGCAGTACGCTGAGTGCTGCGTTGGCGATGGTGACTGGGCAGGTGGAGACTGTGTCTAAGGAACAGTGCACAACGGCTCCTAATGTGCCCATTATTATTGGAGATGCACGCTCTTCTGCCTCCATAGTGGTGGCTGATACCTTGGGTGTTTTTGACATTCCTATGGTAAATGGTGAATGTGCACTGTTATCCACCAAAGGTGATCATGTATTGTTTTATTAATGTCTCTCTGTGTTTCATCTCCTCAGGTAAGCTACTTCGCATCTTGTGCATGTTTCAGTGACCGCTCCAAGTACCCCACCTTTTTTCGCACTGTTCCCAGTGATGCCTTTCAAGCTAAAGCCATGGTCCGTCTGCTGCGCCTGATGGGCTGGACCTGGGTGGGCGTCATATCCGGAGATGATGTATATGGTAAAAGTGGTGTGCAGCTGCTGCTACAGGAATTGCAAGGTTCTGGCATATGCATTGACTACTTTGAAATAATCCCCAAGTCCTTTGCACCAAACAGGATGAAAAGAATTGTAGAAAGAATGCAGAGCTCTAATGCTTGGGTAGTGGTGACATTTGCTATCAGCCCTGATATGGAGGTCTTGCTGAAGGAAGTGGTGAGACAGAATGTATGTGATAGACAGTGGATTGCTACTGAAGCCTGGAGTACCTCCAGCCAGCATGCTGCTTTAAGTCCTGCCTGCTTGGCTGGTACCCTTGGCTTTGCTCTAAGACAGGTTGATATCCAGGGTTTGGGCTCATATTTGGCACAACTGAACTTAGAGGACTACCCAAAGGAGCCACTGGTGCAAAGTGTTTGGGAGGAGTTGTTTGGATGCAAATTTGAGGAAGAAACCCGAACAGGACTTCAAAAACCCCAATGCACAAGCTTGTATAAAATTAAAGACCAAGCAGAAACTTACTTTGATATAAATTACAATGTATATAAGGCTGTGTATGCTATTGCAAATGCCATTCAGGACATGCTGACATGTCAGTCTGGAAAAGGACCTTTTGAGAATGGAAAATGTCCTGATACTAAGGCAATAAGACCCAAAGAGGTAAACTACTTAATGTTAGGATATACATGTATAATGTTTGTACAGCAAAGCAAACCGATATCCATTTCTTTAACTGTTCATGCTTTATAAAAAGAAATTACATGTTGTCGATATTTGTTGACAGCTTTTACACTATCTAAAAAATGTGCAGTTCACAACACCAGTTGGTGAACAGGTCCAATTTGATGAAAATGGCGATCCAGCTGCCGCATATGACATAATTAACTGGCATGTAGGTGCTGAAGGAAAAGTGGAGTTCACTCAAGTGGGCCGTTTCGATGCAGTTAAAGGACCTGAGCGGGACTTTCAACTGGATCTTGGGAAAATGTTCTGGGGAGGAGGCTGGGGTGGCATGGTAAAAATGTGCGGTTTTAATAAATAATTATATAAACTCTAGCTAAACTCGCATTTGTGCAGAGACATTTGTGCAGACATTTACGTTACATTACAGTAACTGTTTTGAACGAACCAGCATATCGACTCTAATTTACTCTAATTATCATGACTTCTAGGGAACCAGATAGCGATCAAATGATGAATGTGGGACATGCATTATCTTTCCTTTATAAAAGAATGAGACTATATAGTGCTAAAGAAAACCGGCTGCTGATATGTAATATTTCCTTAAAGTAAGCTGAGATTTCTTCTTCGGATTTTCAGGTCCCGGTGTCTGTGTGCAGTATGAGCTGTCCTCCTGGCACCAGGAAAGCTGTGCAGAAAGGAAGGCCTGTCTGCTGCTATGACTGTATACCCTGCGCATCAGGGGAGATCAGCAATGCTACTGGTAAGGTACTGTACGATGGCACTGAAGACAGGATGATATAATCTGCTGCTAAAATATGAACCATGCTCGATTTCTACATGCATGAAAACTAGAATAAAAAGAACACGAGCTGTGTGGATCACGATAATTGAATTCTGTAATAATTTAAAACCATTATATATAATACATTGTGCTGTCCATAGAACACCCTAATGTTTGCTCTCTATGTTGCTTAGCAACCATAACTTACTGTTAACAGCATGTTGGAAGCATAATAATGTATAGAGAAGTTTTATTATTGTAGAACATGTGTGCATGTTTCTTCCCAGACTCTACAGAGTGCACTAAGTGTCCTGAGAGGTTCTGGTCTAACACTGACCGGACAGACTGCATCCCAATGACGGTGGAGTTCCTGTCCTTTCAGGATACCATGGGCATCATCCTCTCTGTGATTTCAGCTACTGGAGCAGCTCTTACCATTAGCATCCTTGCCACCTTTTTCCATCATCGAGACACACCCCTGGTCCGTGCCAACAACTCTGAGCTGAGCTTCCTGCTCCTGCTGTCGCTTTCTCTTTGCTTCCTGTGTGCACTAGCTTTTATTGGCCGACCAGCACCCTGGTCCTGCATGCTCCGTCATACACTGTTTGGGATCAGTTTTGTGGTGTGTCTGGCTTGTGTGCTCAGTAAGACAGTGGTGGTGCTTGTGGCCTTTAGAGCAACTCTACCTGGCTCAAATATAATGCGGTACTTTGGTCCTGTTCAGCAGAGGGCAGGTATCTTTATGTGTACGCTAATACAGGTGGGGATCTGTGTGTTTTGGCTGGTTCTGGCACCTCCTCTTCCCACTGAAAATGCAGGAGGTGAGCTCGGAGCACGGGTGGTCCTGCTATGTGCAGTAGGCTCAGTGGTGGGGTTCTCACTCGTCCTGGGCTACATTGGCTTCCTGGCTGCTGTCTGCTTCATGCTTGCTTTCTTTGCCCGGAAGCTTCCGGATAATTTCAACGAGGCGAAGTTCATCACTTTCAGCATGTTGATCTTCTGCGCTGTGTGGATCGCATTCGTTCCTGCATACGTCAGCTCTCCCGGAAAGTACACAGTAGCGGTGGAGGTCTTTGCAATCCTAGCCTCAAGTTACGGCCTTCTGGTGTGTATCTTCGCGCCTAAGTGTTACATCATCCTACTGAGACCGGATAAGAACACAAAAAAGAATATGATGTCCAAATAGGAGAAGCATATTAAGACTTTCTTCGCTTTTTGTTTCATAAGTCATGAAATTTATGCAGATTTATAGATTATGATACTCTACGGCAAAACTGATCAACTCGTCTTGTGTATTCCTTGCTGTATCACGTCCACTTCTATTTACTGTAGAAAAAGGGCTGTCGATTCGATGACTGCTTAATTTACGTACGTTTGGAGCTGGGATGTGACTTAAATGTGCAGGGCGCGGGTTCCTCCAGGGCCACGGGTGACCACCCAAGCTTGCTCTAAATCACCACACACACACTATACGTGCATAACCTAGATATAAATCTTCCTGTTGCCTCTCCTCCTCAACAGACAACCAAAACCACACATGATGCAGGGAGGCAGATGCTGCACAAACACTCCTTTTGCCCTCTTTGTATCTCACTAACATAGACTAAACATTTTTTCCACTGCCAGGATCTGATAGAGTGCCTATTCAGCCCCACTTCAGAGTGCTGTAGGTTATCAGGAGTCACTTCAATGCTGAGTGCCTCACAGTCACTACTGACCCAGTAGGACTAAACAATGACCCCAGTAAAGTCACCCTGAATGGTCTCATTGTTGGGCCTGTCTGGTGGGAGACAGTAAAGGGGAAGGAGTCATATAAGTCCCATCTCTCTCTCTCTCTCTCTCGGCCTGCGTGCATTCAGTTAGTAAGCAAGCATAAATTTTGTTCTTTCTTTCGCTGTAATTGATCAAATCTACTAATAAAATGGTGAAAATATCTTTGTTGCTCTAGTATCCTACAACTGTATCCCCGATATAATATGTAACTACTGTATGCAAGTAGTCCTTATAATAAAATATATAAAAAAAAGAAGAATGCACAATCATTAATCAAACATATCAAGTAGCTTTGCTGGTTCGCTATATGAATTATTTAATATTTACATGAATTTGAGAATTTCTTTGCATTCGGCATGTCCCCCATTTGCCTTAATGGCACCCCATACACGTTTGTAAACTGCATGATGATTCATCTCTAATCAGGTATTAAATCAAACCTATACTGTACTGTAAGTGTGAAATCTGCTTCACTGAGCAAGTAATAACTCCAATGCTTAAAGTCTTAAATCTATAATGACTTCAGAGTTGACTCTCAAATCCTTAGGGATGCTCAGATTATGCTAACACAAGTAGCACTTTGTTACCACATACAGTAGTATAAGGTTTTAGAAAAGACATTATTCAAAATTGCATTATCTGGTGACACCCTGATGAGCATCGGTTCTTTTCCGGAGTCTGGGATCGCTCAAGATTCCATCCCCATCTTGTCTCCGGAAAGTTTGTTTATTATGCATGCCTTTACAGATTATACTGTACAAATGTAAAAGCTTTAGATATAGTATATATTATACTGTATTATATTATATTATACAAATTTAAGATGCATTGTGACAGTGTCCACTGTTAAAAGTGCTATATGAATAAAATTGCCTGGTGCCTATAGTACACTGCTGTGGGCGCAGCTTGGATACTCTTAGTGCAGAGACGATTCTAGAGTCAGTTGGGCCCCTAGGCAAACATTTGCAGGGGGCCTCTCCAACCTCTCCAACCAGCATTCATCACCATTAGCTTTTAAATAATAAAGAAGTTTGTCTGCTCATAGCCCAGGGATCTAAGCAACTGCCTGCCCTCCCTGTTGACAAGCAGTGCCTTAATTATTCACAACATGCACAAATTGTGGGGGACTGGTGGGAATGTTCTCAGCATCGGTGAAGAGTGATGATACAGTATACCAGCATCTCTTCAGGTCTTTGGTTCCACTCACTGGATTTTAAACAGGACAGTCGACAGAGTGAAACATCGACGCTATCAAATATTAGGCACTTTGTTTTTTCTTTGGTAAACAGCATCTCTTTATTCATTTGTTTAGATCATGTGGTGCATCCACCATACAGTGCCTATGCTGATGAACAAGCCATTACTGTTAGGTACCTATATGTATCCATAAGAATGAAATCAAAATAAACCTGAAACTTGATTCCAGATCTTATATTAGAGTTGCTGTTTAACACTGCCTAACAAATAGGATTAGAGAACCCAGCAGACGTGGTACTCTATAAGGTGAAACATTGCAATTTAATGCAAAGGTCCTTTGGTTAAAACAGACACAAACAGACCTGCTCATAAACATTTGACAAAAAAGTGTGGCTCAGACTCAGGTCAGAGTAGAAAAGTTTATTTCAGCTTTGCTGAACTCCAAAGTCATGATCCTAATTAAACTCACATCTGGTTGGCACACAAAGCCTAAAATGAAGACAGTGAATGCTGGCCCAGGATAGTTTCTGTATCCGGATAGTTCAAAGGAGTTACAACTTGAGAGGCAATCAGATCCTGGCAAAATTGAACACCATGATCATTGTTTTCCACCAAAGCACGGATATACTGTAGGTTTGGGTAGACACGTGATGTGCCCCCCTGCCTACAGTATACTGGTATGAGGACTGATCTTTTCATGCACCTATCATTGTCTGTAGACATTGGTAATTGATTGATGATTACTAGTGTCCAGCTATTAGTTAACTCCTCATATGGTCATTTGTTTTATTTAATCAGTTTTTCGTCTTCCTTATATTGTCACAGAGCTCACTTTACAGTATCCAGTTTGCAGCCTTTCTTTGATTGCTTTGATTGTTCATCTGCAGCATGACAACATACACTTGCCTTCTTGCAACTTGCATCGTATTGCATGTTTTTTTACCTAAATATAAGTAGAAATTGGCATGGTATTAAATCCCTCGCCTAATTAGGGAGAGGACAAGGTTTCCATTTGCCAGAGAGAGTTAAGTGAGTCAGGGTACATTCTGGACAGGGTACCAATCCATAGCAGGGCACATACACACTCTATAAGCAATTTGGGAAGACCAATTAGCCTAATGGATGCACAGTAGCGCCGGGGGGTAGCACTGTCGCCTTGCACCTCCTGGGTCTGGATTTGATTCCCCCCTCATTCTATTCATCCATCTCCTCAATAGAAACTTTAAACTCCAACTAAGGACCGTGGAGGCCAAGGTTGATAAATATTCTATGTATTCCCATTTTGTAGAACCTCCAGTCAACCTTTTGCAAATAGAGTACCCAGAGGAAACCCATCAAGCACGAGGGGAACATGCAAACTCCATGCACACAGACCCAGGGAAGGAAACCATTGACCCTGGAGGTGCAAGGCGACAGTGCTAACCACTACACTACATTTCTGCCCCAAAGACATTCTTACATAAAAAAGAAAAAAATACACATATTTAATAGATTAATGATTTTTTTATTTCTGAAAAAGGAACAAAGCCAATTAGAAATAACTCACGCACACACAGGGGTTATTAATTATTATGTGCAGACCACGGAGGAGAGGACTGTGTTATGACTTTCACCTCACACCGGGCAGCCACTTGACATGTCAGTCAGTGATTTGTGGATGAATTCTGTATTTTATTCCAGTTCTTTATTTGTGTGTGTGTGTGTGTGTGTGTGTGTGTGCTGGGCAGAGTTGAGTTGGTTCTGCTTGTTACTCAATCACATTATAACACCAGTGCCCTCTGGTGGTGAAAACAAGTAGGTCCTGGTAACAAGTCAACCACAGCAGAATAATAATAATAATAATAATAATAATAATAATAATAATTATTATTATTATTATTATTATTATTATAATTCTCATTTTTTTTCACTAAGACAGAGTTAATAAAATGTAATGAAAACAATTAATTTAATTTAAAAAACACTAGTACTATACAATTTAACCATATTATCATGAAGTATCTTTTAAGCTTGTTTTAATGCATACTTGTAATATTTTTGTTTCTTTTTTGCAATATTTTGCAATGACAGAATCCTATCAAGGAAAAGAGTAACAGGCTAAGCCATAAAACAGCATTAAATAATAATAATAATAATAATAATAATAATAATAATAATAATAATAAAGTAAAAGAAGGACGTGAAAAAAATTATTAAAATTAAACATCATCTCCAACTTTTTTGTGACATAAGATATTTTTTAGTGTTCTTTTCAGGCATAAAGATAATAATATAACATTTTGGGGCAAAAATACATAACAGGACTCCAAAACTTGATGCTAAAATAGCAAATATCTCTACTGCCACTGTAAACTTTCCAGGAGAGCTGACATAAGCTGGTATGTAGGCAAGCCAAACTGCACAAAATATAAGCATGCTGAATGTAATGAATTTGGCTTCGTTAAAGTTATCAGGCAGTTTCCGGGCAAGAAAAGCCAGGATGAAGCAAAAGGCAGCCATGCAGCCAATGTATCCAAGCACGCAGCAGAACAGGGCCACCGAACCGAGGTGGCATTCTAGGATGATTCGATCCCGGTACAGCCATGTGTTCTTTACGGGATAAGGCGGATTCGTGGTCAGCCACGCCACACATACGGCACACTGTATGGCAGAGCAGAGGAACACGCCAAATCGCTGCTGCGGAGGGCGAAACCAGCGTGCTGCGTTATTGCCAGGCAGTGTGGCCCTAAATGCCATGAGAACCACCAATGTCTTGCTGAGCAGGCAGGAGAGACAGAGTGCAAAGGTCAAACCGAAGGCTGTGCGTCTGAGTGGGCAGGCCCAGCGAGAAGGCTGGCCTAGAAAAGTGAGAGCACACAGGAAGCAGAGAGAGAGTGATATTAGGAGCAAGAAGCTCAGCTCTGAGTTGTTGGCCCGCACCAAGGGTGTGTCCCTGTGACGGATGAAAATGGCAGCTACAGTCATTGTAGCAACCACGCCCAGGATGGAGGTGGCTGCCAGGGCCATACCAAAACCCTCGGTGTAGGACAGGAACTCCATCTGTTTGTCGACACAGCTGTCTCGTCGTGGGCTGGACCAGAGGTCCTCAGGGCATAGCGTGCAATCCGGCTGATCTGAGAGCAAACAGCAAATGTTTAAAAAGAGTGATGTAGTGGGTATTCAGTAATCCTGAACATTCATGTGCTGGTCTGTGAAAACTCTTCACACGGTAATATTTTATATACACTCACTATCACTGTTTATGAGAAACACCTGTAGACCTGCACATTCATGTCATCAGTTATCTAATCATGAAATAATGCAGAGTCTGGGTAATGTCCATCTGAATGGGAGGAAAATGTGATGTTGGAGGAGGACATTGAGGTTTACTTTTATCAGCACGGAACCTGAACCTAATGTGATCATGGGCACACACACTCAGCCGGAGTGTCCTTAAACAGATGATGGACAACAACAGAACCCACCTTTTTTTTCCCAGCCCTCAACTATAACTTGCTGCTTAACCTCAGATTCCTGTTCTTGGCTTACAGAACTGAAACTGATGTGGGATTTTGCTGTTGCCTCCCATCCACCTCACGGGTTGACAAGTTCTGTCTTCTGCGATGCTTCTCTGCTTATCACATTGTAATCATAAAAAAAATGCGTGTTTGGGTTACTTCCGATCAGTTTGGACCAGTTTGGTCATTCGCCTCTGATCACTCTCACCCAGGTGTGTTTCAGCTTTCAGATTCCCTGCACACAGCGAGCTCTTATTTTTTCCATCATTCCGTGTAAACTCTAGAAGCAGAGAGCTCTTGACCTGGAGCTGTAAATGGCCTGTTAGATGGCTGCATGATTGTGCAGGAGGAGAGCTGTTGCTATTAATAAAGTGGATGGCGAGTGTGTGTTTAATATAGATGTGATATGTACTGACAGTTCTGCCTACATATTACAACTGTGTTTGTTGTTTTGTGCTTATAAATCTTAAAAAAAATAATAAAAAAATTGAAACATCAATTCGGAGCATATCAATCCGGAGCATATCCATATATATATATATATATAAAAATCGGTTATCAGTATTTGTATGTTCATAAATAAACACTACTGTATGTGGGACCTACTGTAGGTTTGCTACATAAAACAGGAAAGACTATGACATGCTGTTTAGGCAGGTATTTGTGAGAAAATGCTTATGCAAAGCAAAAATATCACTCACTCACTCACTCACTCACTCACTCACTCACTCACTCACTCACTCACTCACTCACTCGTCCACATCAATCATCTAATTGGGAGGAAAATGTGATCCCAGTGATGTTAACGGTACTGTAGGATGCTTGTTGTCCGGGTTGATTTGGAATTTTTTAGAAACTGCTAAATGAGAGGAAAATGTGCCCCATGAGACTCGGGGCACAAGACGGGGTACACCTTAAACAGGGTGCCAATACATTGCACACGCACACTATGGGAAATGTGAAAATGTCTGTTAGCCTAATCTGCTTGTCTTTGGACTATTGGTGGAATTTGGAGCAACCAGAGGAAACACACACCAAATCAAGGTCAAGGTCAAGTTTAAATCAGAGCTACATAAGATAAGATAAGATAAGATAAGATAAGATAAGATAACCCTTTATTAGTCCCACAAGTGGGAAATTTGTTAAAAAAAAGTTATTTGTTACATAAATAATTTAAAGAGAAGTAAACGCTAAAGGTTTAAATTTCATACCTACGCTCTTGCTGATGCTACCCTCCGCACAGGTCACGCAGTCATAGCAGCAAATGGGTTCCCCTTTACGCGGGGCTTTCCTGTAGCCTGGCTGGCAGCTGGCTGAGCACACTGACACTGGCACCTGAGAACGAGAGAGAGGGAGAGAGAGAGAGAGAGAGGGGCAGCAAATCTATCTTTTTTCAATTAAATTTGGACAGATAACTAACATTTTTAACATGTTTAAGTTTATTTAGGTCGATCTCAATGAATGAATGAATGATGTCACCATCTTTGAATTCTGCTTGTTGTATTAGTACTTAAAAAACAAAGAATCAAACTAGAGACTTTTACCTCCTTGGATCCACCTGGCCACACGACGGCATCCTGGTAAAGAACTAGTTGCTGCTTTTCAGGGAGAGACGAGTCGAAACGTCCGACCGTAGCAAAACGCATGGGCCCTCCTCCTGGACCCTTCTGCCAGTTTACAATATCGTAAGATCCTGCTGGGTCTCCATATTCATCAAAGTTGACAACGTCACCAAAAACAGTGGTGAAGTTCACTTCTCTAAGGTACTTTATCACCTGGTAGAACAACGTGTTTATTAAAAGGTAGAAATGTAGATGGGTAACATACTCTAAACACCTTTTTCATTACAGTTAGAAATAAAGACTAAGTTTAACCCCACCTGCCAGGGCTGTAGTCTGTAGATATCTGGACAGAACTGCTTTTCAGCCCTTCTCTCCTGTGTCTGGCACATAACCAAATCGTGCAGTGCGTGTGCAGCAGCATACACAGCTTTGTACAAGTTATAGGTCACTCTGAGCTGAGACACATCATTATAAATGGTATTAGTGTCCTGAATCCTCTCTTTTCCAGTACAAGTGCGATTATACTGGACCTGATCGGACATAGAACCAACCGGTACACTTGTGTTAAAGGAGCACTGGAACTCTGTTTCCCAGAATTCCCTTGCAGATGGGTTATAAGGCATAGTGAAAGGCTGCATGCTTTCTAGGAAGTCTTTAAGGCCGGGGATCTCGGCTCGGCGTATAGCGAAGCCCATGGTACCACTGAGAAAGGGATATTTATTGGATATGAAGGTGGAGGTTACCCAGGCCTCACTGGCCACCCACAGCCTCCCCGTTACATTCTGTCTCCCCACTTCCTCCACCACAGGCTCCATGTCCTCCTCGGTGGCGAAGGTGACGAGCACACGTGCAGTGGAGTCTTTAATCGTCTTCACAATGTCCCGGATCTGTTGCTGAGTCGGGACTTTGGGAATGATAACTCGGAAGGCCACACATGCACCAAGATTAGTCACCTCAGCTGTGAACATGTCGATGCCGGTACGTCCGTAAGCATCGTCGGCACCGAACGTACCCACCCAGGTCCAGCCGAAGTGTTTGACGAGGCGAGCCATCGCGCTGGCTTGGTATGTGTCACTAGGGACTGTACGGAAAAAATAGGGGTACTGTGTATGGTCACTCAGACAAGCACACGAGGAGAAATAGCTGATCTGGGAATTCAGAGGGAGACAAGATAAAGGGACAGAGTAAGTTAAGGAATATTGCCTTAAATGTTGATATATTCCAAGAAGACATTTTAAATAAATCAGAATTGTTTGTGAAATATTTCTTTTGTTGACTTTTTATATAATGCCAGAAAGGTCACATGACCATATGCAGTGGTTATAGTCACTTAACGTATACTGTATGTTATTTGACATGTCATGTATTATAGAACGTTCTGAACATCTTTTCATGCTCTTTGTCTTTGTCTGTCTTTTCACATTTCACATTTATTATTTTTTAACAGAAAATTAACGCACACTTTTTGCACATATGATTCACATACTGCATTTCTTTATAAATATGTATTACATTATAGATATGATTATGCAATATGTGCAATGTCAGGGCATAATGTCACAGTGCAACAGCCCACGTTTCTTATGTGTAATCACATATTACTTACATGTGAAAAACATATGATGATTTATAATTAATAGATGTAGAATATAAATATTTAGGTGTGTGCTTTTAGGAAAGTGCACTTAGTTGGATAGAAAAGGTAAAAAAAGGTATATATATATATAGTTATTCTTATTATATAATATATAATATATATTATTATTAAGAGCAATATTAAATATAAAAGATTTAGAAGATGGAAAATAGGCAGTGAGATGATATGATCCAGACCAGATGTGCTTCACTGATAAGGTACAGTATGTGCATATCCAAATCCACTTTTCTCTGAAAACACAGCACAGCGATGTTCTCACCAGTGGGACCTT